>NW_028141164.1:17100551-17180512 GCF_030444845.1 Prenolepis imparis
ACGCGGAAAATATCAGTCCATGAGATCGCACTCTAAGGTAAAGCAACTTATCAGCTGATTGGTCAATCCACAATTGTCAACTGGCAAGGAGAACATTTGCAACCTATTGTGGAATGACCCTAAGAGTGCGTTCACATGGACTGATATTTTCCGCGTAAGGGTGCCGTCACATGGGGCGTAACTTGCGTAAGCGTAACCAGCGGATCGCCAATCACCGAGTTATTCCGATAGAGCTCGACGAAGGGCTAACTTCACGGTTATTTCCCTAGAAAATTATCAAATATCGTTTTTTGCTTTTATTTATAAAACGACGATCTAACAAACGTTCTAATTAGCATATTCGTGACCAACAAACGATTCCGCATCGATTAAGCCTCTGCAAAACTTAAATAATCGAAATTAAAAGCCGAGGGCTAACTTCACGGTTATTTCCCTAGAAAATTATCAAATATCGTTTTTTGCTTTTATTTAAGAAACGACGATCTAACAAACGTTCTAATTAGCATATTCGTGACCAACAAACGATTCCGCATCGATTGAGCCTCTGCAAAACTTAAATAATCGAAATTAAAAGCCGGGGGCTAACTTTGCGGATATTTCCCTAGAAAATTATCAAATATCGTTTTTTGCTTTTATTTATAAAACGACGATCTAACAAACGTTCTAATTAGCATATTCGTAACCAACAAACGATTCCGCATCGATTCAGCCTCTGCAAAACTTAAATAATCGAAATTAAAAGCCGAGGGCTAACTTCACGGTTATTTCCCTAGAAAATTATCAAATATCGTTTTTTGCTTTTATTTAAGAAACGATGATCTAACAAACGTTCTAATTAGCATATTCGTGACCAACAAACGATTCCGCTTCGATTGAGCCTCTGCAAAACTTAAATAATCTAAATTAAAAGCCGAGGGCTAACTTCACGGTTATTTCCCTAGAAAATTATCAAATATCGTTTTTTGCTTTTATTTAAGAAACGACGATCTAACAAACGTTCTAATTAGCATATTCGTGACCAACAAACGATTCCGCATCGATTGAGCCTCTGCAAAACTTAAATAATCGAAATTAAAAGCCGGGGGCTAACTTAGCGGATATTTCCCTAGAAAATTATCAAATATCATTTTTTGCTTTTATTTATAAAACGACGATCTAACAAACGTTCTAATTAGCATATTCGTGACCAACAAACGATTCCGCATCGATTGAGCCTCTGCAAAACTTAAATAATCGAAATTAAAAGCCGAGGGCTAACTTCACGGTTATTTCCCTAGAAAATTATCAAATATCGTTTTTTGCTTTTATTTAAGAAACGATGATCTAACAAACGTTCTAATTAGCATATTCGTGACCAACAAACGATTCCGCATCGATTAAGCCTCTGCAAAACTTAAATAATCTAAATTAAAAGCCGAGGGCTAACTTCACGGTTATTTCCCTAGAAAATTATCAAATATCGTTTTTTGCTTTTATTTAAGAAACGACGATCTAACAAACGTTTTAATTAGCATATTCGTGACCAACAAACGATTCCGCATCGATTCAGCCTCTGCAAAACTGAAATAGGATCAAAATAAAAAACCGGGGGCTAACTTTACGGTCAATTTTATTTTTTATTTTGCAGCGCGAGGCTAATCTAACAAACGTTTTAATTAATCTAACAATCACCTACAAACGACTTACAAACGATTAAAAAAAAAAAAAACTCAAAAAGTCAAAATTGGGGGGCCAAGTTCACGGAGCTCTTGGAAATGCTTTCTGGCCTTCCGTAGCAGAAGGCAGGAATGTAGCAAGGCTAATAAGCACCCACTTTTTGTAAATTTTATATATGCTTATGCACATATGTGCGTATATATAACAAATAGTATCAAAAATTTATATATATGTCTCCAAATTGTACAATGATAAATAATCATGATAAAATAATAATTCGCAGAGTGAACTAATATACAACATGTAAGACACGGGCGCTTATTAGACTTGGCAATTTATTGCTTTTTCACTTCTACTTTTTTATCGATATTTTATGTATCGTCAGCGCGATAGAGAGACAAGGAGAGAACGAGTATTAATTCTTGTCTAACATGTAGTGGCAATTGTAGATTTATAGGCTAACAAATATGTATTACTTAATTACTTTTTGATTATATTGATGTTACTGTATAAGAATACTTGCTCCATATAAATCGTGATGTAAAGAACATACGAGTAACATATTATAAATAGCTCAATGCAAGGTGTTCGGTCTGTCACCCTGAAGACTCAAGTTCAAGTCTATCAATATGATTTTTTTTAATAATATATTAGAATATATAAAAATTATTTTAAAAAATATATTTTTAAAGGCGATTAACTTTAAGAATTTTTAAATATTGAAAAGATCAATTATTTTACAACTATCATATACATAAAAATGCAAAATAATTCCGTGAATAAATTAATGTATCCTGTAATAAATCAATAATTAATATATATATATATATATATATATATATATATATATATATCAGGGACCCGGACCAAAACCGATAACCGTTCCATAACCGTTTTTTTAGTAGAACAGAAACCGTAAACCGTATTGAAATTCTGATAAATTTATAACACCGGAACCATAACCGGACCGTTAAATTATTTTCGGTTTACGGTTCTTTTCGGCATTTTTTTCTGTTTTTGCGCAAATGACGGAAGTGTCATGATAACTGTCTCCTCGAAGTGCAATATTATACAATTATAATTATAAGAGTATTTTTGTGTCGCCAGTGAAGAATAAAATTAAGCAATTATTGTAAACGACCCAACTGGCTTAATTGATCTTTATTAATTCGATATCATATATAAATATATAGACTACGTTTCGACCTTTGGTTCAGGTCCTTATCAAGTCTAAAATTAAAGGATAATACTATATAGAAGGAATCATTTTATAAAAGCATAGCGCAAACCAAGTTGAAAACAACAATTATTATAAAGTAAATGATTAAAACATACCTTACTTAAATTTTTTTTCTTTTTTCAACATGTTACAATTCTCTCTGTACTAAACGTTTCGTATAGATGGTAAAAAACGAACTAAGTTAGACATCCTTTATTATTCTATCACATATAGGGTTTAAATTCTCTGTGTCTTTATGTAGGTTAATCGTGTTGTTAAATTTTTTTATATAAAACATTTCAGCTATCTCTCTTTTCCTAGTATGTGTTTCACGATGTAAAATATTAAAGGTTGTCCATTTAAAGTCATGTAAATATTCATTTCTATGTTTGCTTATAACGCTTTGGTTACATCATTAACAACTTACAATTAGTCGATCACGCTATTTTGTTATCTGATGAACATTTCCATAATAAGAACACATTGTTACATATTGTTAAGGGAATCTTGTCTAATAATTGCTAAAGCAAACATAGAAATGAATATTTACATGACTTTAAATGGACAACCTTTAATATTTTACATCGTGAAACACATACTAGGAAAAGAGAGATAGCTGAAATGTTTTATATAAAAAAATTTAACAACACGATTAACCTACATAAAGACACAGAGAATTTAAACCCTATATGTGATAGAATAATAAAGGATGTCTAACTTAGTTCGTTTTTTACCATCTATACGAAACGTTTAGTACAGAGAGAATTGTAACATGTTGAAAAAAGAAAAAAATTTTAAGTAAGGTATGTTTTAATCATTTACTTTATAATAATTGTTGTTTTCAACTTGGTTTGCGCTATGCTTTTATAAAATGATTCCTTCTATATAATATTATCCTTTAATTTTAGACTTGATAAGGACCTGAACCAAAGGTCGAAACGTAGTCTGTATATTTATATATGATATCGAATTAAGAAAGATCAATTAAGCCAGTTGGGTCGTTTACAATAATTGCTTAATTATAATTATTTTTTAAATGTTCTGAAACGTGTATGTATTATCGCAATAATGATAGCTGTGAAGATATTATATTTTCTGTTTTATATATATATATATATATATATATATATATATATATATAGGTATATATATAAAGTATATATAAATTATATTACTTTAAAAAATTATTATTAATTTTTATGACATATGAAAATATATTTATATATGTATCTATATTATATATACCTATATCTAAATATATTTTTATGTATAATATGAAGTGTTGTTTATTTATGTCATAAAAATTAATAATAATTTTTTAAAGTAATATAATTTAGAAATTAATTTAATTAGAAAAACAAAAAGTAAAAATTTTTAAAAACCGGAACCGTAACCGAAAAAAATCATAATTTAAACGGTTTCGGTTTTTTTATTTATCAAAAAACCGAAACTGGAACCGGAACAGTTATTCAATATTTTATTAAACCGTAACCGAAACCGAACCCTAATTTTGTTTCGGTCCGGATCCCTGATATATATATATATATATATATCAGGGATCTATCAGGGATATATATATATATATATTGATTACTGATTTAGAGAGATAGATTTATTACTGGATTAATTTATTTACCGAATTTTTTGCATTTATATATACAATGTGTTTGTAGTTGTAAAATTATTGAAATATTTTCAATATTTAAAAATTCTTAAGTATCGCCTTTAAAAATATATATTTTTAATAATTTCTATATATTCCAATAATAATAAATATAAAAAAATATATATATATACCGATAGACTTGAACTCGAGTTTTCAGGGTGATAGACCGAACACCTTGCATTGAGCTATTTATATGTTATTTATAAGTTCTTTATATTATTCTTTATGCAGCTGATATTTTTATACAGTAACATCAATAAGAAATCAAGATAACACATACTTGTCAATCACATATATACCCAGATAGCAAGTTGCCGATCAATTTACTTGAAATTGCTTTGATTAAGTTGTTTTCAATATTGAGGAAAGCGGCTTCCGATTTTATCTATTAAATTGTCGATTGTTATTGCTATCGACAATTGTGAGCAACTTGAGAGCAACAATTGGTTTCTTAATAAAAAGTTATTGGAAATCACAGAGCAACATGACGAAAACAATTTCCACCTAAAATTTTAACAACTAGTGTAGGCAACTATTGTTCGTATAATGCCTTTATGTTAACCTAAACGAAATTCTATTATCTCGATGATAGCAACATAATGACAACTGAATGAAAACTTGTGTCAAGCAACGATTTTCTTTCTTATGCCAAGGAACGCTTGGCTAACTGGGTATATATATATATATATATATATATATATATATATATATATATATATATATATATATATACATATATATATACATATATATATACATATATATATACATATATATATAAACTTATAAATATTTTAAATATTCTTTCTAAATTATACATATAATAATCCTTAAAAAAAATATATATTTTAATATTTAATAAATCATTATTCTATAATTTGAGATACATAATATATGCGAGATACGGCATACAATAAGATACAATTATTGGAAGATATTGTTAGGAGCAAGATCTAAGATATCGTTATCCTCGTTTTACATATACAGAGAAACAAAGGTAATACGATAGCCGGTTCTTGTTGACATTATCTTTCAATAATCGCATCCGTGTGCTCAACATATTAGTATTTGTGCCTACATAGACGCTACTACATACGCGATGCAAGAGAGACAAAGACAGAACGATTATCTCTCTCCTTGTCAAGCTGTCAGTATGTTACCACGAAAATTTCCCCAGTTCCTTAGATCTAGTGAGAATCGTATCGTCCAGATTTCTCATCAAATAAGTGACATAGCTTCGTGATTTTTTTTTAAATATATTCTTTATATAATAATGCAATCAGCTAAAGAGCCCGATTTTGCATTTTTGCTCTTAAAAATTTATAATAAATTAAATACGGACTCGCGGCTAACCCAACCTTACCCGTTGCTAACTGCACATTTCTCTAAGTTTATTAAAAAATTTTATTTTCACCTTTTTTTAATAAAATAGCTCTTTAGCTGATTACAGTCGAGCTTACTGATTAAGAATATCGTAAATTTAATGAGATTCATTCAGTATTTTGGCTAAAATCTGGATTATACGAATCCGTAATTCCCGGCCGGCCGACAGGCGTCTCCACCGTGTCGCCTGCCGACCCTTAATATGTCTATGCGTCTATGGTACAAGGAGAGGAGATAGCTTGGCGGTTGACGAGTTGGCGTTGTATACTGTGTACAATGCCGGTTAGCGTTTGTAAATGTTGTCAAAGATAAAAAATATTGTCGAAATGGGTCCTGTATTTTGTATCATCTACATTGTTTTATTATCTGCATATGCAAATGCGAACGCACAGCAGCAAACGGAGAGTAGCTTAGTGCAACAACTCAATGAGGATAATTGGAATCTCATGCTCACGGGAGAATGGATGATTGAATTGTGAGTTTAGTCGTTCGAATTAATAATTATTGTCATATAGTGTATCAAACAATTAATATTCGAATTTTATTGTTATTAACGGATATTGAAATCTTATGGAATGGAAAATATATAAAAATAAATCTGTTTGATGAGAGATATATAATATAGCTTTGTAATCTAAATAAAATTATTCTTTTCATTATATATTTATACTAAATTTTTATACACATTGTTTTATTAGTAAACACTCATTAATGTTATATTCTATATATTATATATAGAATATATAAATATATATAATATAATTTGTTAGAATCTCTATGTTACAATATTTATTAGTTACGCACCATGGTGTCCTGCGTGCAAAGCACTTGAACCAATCTGGGAGCATCTTGCATCATTAAAAAAGAATCTTAATATTAATGTTGGGAAAATAGATGTGACAGATTCTCCAGGTCTTAGCGGTAGATTTATGGTTACAGCTTTGCCTACAATATTTCAGTAAGTTTGCAATTTCTAAATATGATTTATATTGTACTTTCTATTGTATCTTATATACTATATAAACACACACACACACACACACACACACACACATACGCATTCTTTATATACTGGATATTCAAAATAAAGCATTACAAATTTTTATCTTCAAAAATATTGTTTCTAGAGAAAAATGTTTCAAATAAAAGTTGCAGTATTTCAAGGAGGATATAAGTTGATGTTACAAGAATGTTTGTAAGTGACGGTTTTTAAGATCATTTCAAGGTCAATTTGATTAAAAAAAAATGGAATTAAGTGTTTATGTAAATAAATTTTCCTTGTAACATTCTGCATAAAAAGTTAAGGGTGAAACAGCCAAAAATTAAACAGTTTACGACATCTTATATCTTAATTTGACACATTTTGATATATGATACAACATATCTCTTAAAATATTTAGTTTTCGATAATCTTACTTTAATACTTTTATGTATAGAATAATTACAATTAATTGGTGTAAAAGAAAGCGCATAGTTATTTTTAAGAAATAGTATACAATTTGCAACATGCAGCTACATATTTTTTCTAAAAACAACTGTGTTTTCTTTATACCAATTAATTTGTCTAATTATTCTATACATAAAAGTATTAAGGTAAGATTATTGAAAACTAAATATTTTGAGATATATTTTTTATAAAATAAAATGTCAGGTCAGGTTAAGATATAAAATATCTTGTAAACTATTCGATTTTTGGCTATATTTTATCCTTATAATTTTTTATGCAGAATGTTACAAGGAATCTATTTACATAAAACACTTAGGGTAATTCCATTTAAAATAATCAAGTTGATCTTAAAAATAATCTTGAAAATCGCATCCTACAAGCATTTCTATAACACAACTTAACCCCCTTTAAATACTGCAACTTTTATTTGGAACATTTTTCCCTAGAAACAATATTTTCAGAGATAAAAATTTGTAATGCTTTATTTTGCACAATAGGTATATCAACATTTAATTTATATTAAAATTATTAATATTTTGTAAATTAACAAATATTGGAGAATTAACATACATTTAATTTTATGACTTTATATTTTCAACTTAATTTTTACTTTCTAGTGTAAACAATGGAATATTTAGGCAATATAGAAGTCCACGAGATGAAGCCTCATTAATTGAATTTGTATCTAAAAAGACATGGACAAAAGTTGATCCAATACCTAGTTGGAAGAGTCCAACTTCATTCCATATGTCAATTTTAAGTCAATTTTTTAAACTGTCTCAAATATTACGAGTAAGTAATATATGCATGTATCACGTGTAATTTAGACATACAGTTTGTCCCACTACAATCTCATTTCCTAAATTAAAGATAGTAAATCGTAAGAAATATATATAAATGGTTCAAATCAAACTCTATTATATTATATTTAATATTGTTGTAATTTACAAAAGCTATATAGTTAGATAATGGAAAAGTATACTATAAAAATTTAAATAAAAATTCTTTTTCAATTTTATAAATATTTTTATATGATACAAGTTGCAATGCTGCTAAAAACGAATACAACATGTAATTTAACAGAATTATTTTACAATTTATACAAATTTTATTGATTTGAAATTTTGTTAGTAATTTTTTTTTCATTTTAGCAATCTTATCAGCTTCTTACTTCTGTATATTATATATTGTGATTAAATGACAATCTATTAAACTTGAGTTACTAATGCAGGAGTTAGAAGTTACAGGATCGAAAATAAAAAATTACATAATTTTAAACTGATAAAAAATATAATTTGTAAAACAAAATTATTAAGTGATACCTTAAGCAATCATTATATTTGTTTTGAATAATATTCTACAATTTTATTATATCAGAATATTAATATTATCAAACAATATTAAAAACATAAATTATATATATTTTTCCATTTTCTAATATAAATAGCTTTCATGAGTAATAATTATATAAACTGGCCCACCGAAAACGTAACAGACATATTTTTTGGCATTTAACTATTTGTTCAAAAAACGCTCGGACAGGTCAACTTTGTTTTCAAGGGGGACATATTAATTGGCTATTTTTGTTCACCTAACTTCAACTCCAAAAAAGGGGTTAATTTCACCCTAAAAATATGTCTGTTTCGTTTTCGGTGGGCCATTCTGTATATATGTTCACATTACAGTTTAATTTAAACTGCTTAACTCTTTGTGGAATAATTTTTTTAAACACATTTTATTGAAGCTTAATATACAATATACAATAGATTTTGGGATTATTTTATTACAAATCTGAAATTAAAACTAAAAAATACAAACTTACAAATCCAATACCAAATCCAGCAGCCAAATTGTTAATGAACTATTAATTATAAATAACTGAAATTTGCATATAAAGATTTTTGAGACTTCTGATTTTAAATCTGCAATAAAAATTTGAAAATTTAAAATGGCAAATACAAGCTCGAGGAAATTTCTGCTATTTGTTAATTATGAATATTTTATAACTTAAATTTAATGAAAATGTGGATGATAGTGTGTCAATTCCAAGGAAGAATTAAATTTTTCTTGAATTTGTTGAATTCAAATATGATTTTCACACATTGAAAACCTTATTAAAGTCTTAGTATTTTATAATTGTTAGTCATTTTGATCTACTATATTAAATTTTCAAATTTCGACAATAGATTTGAAATTAGCAAGTTCTTAAATCTAAAATTTCAGCTAAATATAATTAATTTAATATATTTAAACATTTTTAAGTTCTCTTTTGCTGCTATATTAGATCCGCTAGCAGAATTTTCAAATTCTGAAGGCAGATTTTATATCAGCAATTTCAAAAATATTAATGTAATGTTTTTGAGAAAAATGTTCCATATAAAAATTGTAGTGTTTCGAGGGATATCTAATATCATGACCCAGAATTGCCTTTGAATGGCGTTTTTCAAAGTCATTTAAAGTTCAACATTGTTTTTTTTAAACGGAATTACCCTATTTTTTTACATAAATTAATTCCCCATAATATTCGGCATAAGAAGTTTATAAGGATAAGATGACCAAAAAAGTGAATATAGTTTAGAGATATTTTATACTTTAGTTTGATATAATCTTATATGAACTACGAAATATCTCATAAAATATTTATTTTCTGATGAGCTTACCTCAATACTTTTATGCATAAAATAATAAAAGAAATCAATAAAGAAAACAAAAAGTTGTTTAAAAAAAAAAGTATGTAAATTGCAACTAGCAGCTACATATTTTTTCTTAAAAACAAATATGTGTTTTCTTTACACCAATTGATTTCTCTCATTATTTTGTACATAAAAGTATTAAGGTAAGATTATCGAAAAATGAATATTTTATGAGATATTTCATAGTTTATGTAAAATTATATCAAATTTAAATATAAAATATCTCATAACCTTTTTCATTTTTTAGCCATCCTACTCATAACTTTTTATATCGATTACTATGAGGAAGCGATTTATGTAATAAAAATAAGGTAGTTTTATTTAAAAAGACTAGGTTGACTCTAAATATCTTTAAAAAAAGCAACCCAAGAACAATTCTGATATTATGTCCCCTTCGAAATTACAACTTCTATATAGAACTTTTTCCCGAAAATGTTCTATTTTTAAGATAATCGGACTTCAAATTTTAAAATAGGATGTCCTGCATATGTACATATGTATATATAGAGCTATATAATATGCGAAATTGAAATGCATGGCTTTGATTCTTACAAACTAAATTGTACAATAATGTAGAAGAATTTCAATTTAATTATTTTTTCTATATTAGGGTATTCATAATAAACTTTTGGAAGATATCGGATTACCTACATGGGGCAGTTATTTGATTTTTGCTGTTGCAACAATTATTTTGGGTGCAATATTAGGACTAGTGAGTGATATTTTTTATGCAATATACGAATTTCATGTGGATGACAAATGGAAGAATAATAATTATATTCATAATAATGTGCAGTTTATTGTGTGCCTGATCGACTTTATTTATCCACCAAAACCTGCGCAACAACAAAGCAAGAAGAAACAAGATGATGCATCGGATAATTCCATGCAAGAGAGAGGTTTGGATGAGGATGAAATTGCTGAAAACGTCGGAGATGATTTAGTGGATGAAGAGGAATCTGAAGCAGAGGAACCTGAAACAAAAGAATCTGAGGTAAAAGAACTTGAAGTGAGTGAAAAAGATAAGGATACTAAAACTGATACAAATAGTCCTAATGTTCGTAAACGTAAGCCACGTAAAGCTGATTAGAGACAATATTTTTAATGTAAATATTTAACAATTATGGATCAATTACTACTAACTCTTGTGGTATATTCCCAAATCATTCCTGCATATTGCGATAGCATATGATGTGACATAATATTTCAAAATCTAGATAATCAATAGATTCGAAAAAACAGTTATGTTTACTGTCTATATCTTATATTTAAAAAGTTAAGGAAAGAAACTTTTTCCTAAATTATTGTAAAAGTTTTTTTATCTACAAATATATTTTTGAAGTTATGAAAATGAATATCTCAGGTGTTATTCAGTAAAATTTTAGAACTTTATTCTAAGCAAAGTATTCTGAAATTTAGATTTTGAACATTTTCAAGGCTTAATCCTCTCAAAGTAACAAAATTAATATATAAACATATTAAAAAGATTTTTTTCTAGATCATAACAAATGTTTTGATTAACAAGTCGTTTATTAGATGATAGCGCGTTCTTGAGAGGTTTTGACATACTAAAGAATTCTTTGAGTTTTAAAGCATCTTTCAAAATAAAATACTCGAGATCACAAAAAGATTTATAAACTGAAATATTTGTATGCATTTTTTGTATATAATTATAGCGAGAGAAATTAAATCTTAAAAATATTTGATTGTTTTCACACATTAAATGCTTTGTATTTCATATGAGAAAAATAAAATAAAATAAGAAAGAAGAAATATTAAATGATGTTTATATATCTTATAACACATGTGTTTAAGCATATCTAATATCTTTATTATTATTAGAAAAAAGTATATAATAGCAATAATTACTTTTTTTAAAGATACATTGTAAGACCA
This sequence comes from Prenolepis imparis, assembly GCF_030444845.1. Classification (NCBI taxonomy): domain Eukaryota; kingdom Metazoa; phylum Arthropoda; class Insecta; order Hymenoptera; family Formicidae; genus Prenolepis; species Prenolepis imparis. The sequence goes on from NW_028141164.1 coordinate 17,112,512, forward strand.
TTACAATATAAATCTATTTATGAATTATATTTGATATTTAACAATTATTATATTATACTGGATCTCTAATTAGCACATTATCTGATAATGACAGATTCTTAATATTATTTGGAGGCGAAAATCATCAAAATGTCGAGGCTATAGTGTTTCCTAAGTAAGTACAAAAAATTTAAGGGGATATTCTTTGACTTATTTTATGAAGAAAAAGTCATATAAATATGTGTCCTAGACTGCTTCATTTTCAAAATACAAAATGTCAAAATTGTAAATAAAAATATGAAATTTTCGAAAATCTCGAAAACGTTTAAAGATATTTTATTCAAATTTGATATACATGTGATATCAAGAATCCTTTTCCAGTACCAATGAAACATTTTTAGATCTACCAGGAAAGTTTGGATAAATCATATTAATTTTGCATAAATCATATTCATTTTTTTTAATGAAAAAATGTCACTGTTTTTTCCAAGTTTAACAGTTTTTTAAGATCTTGAACTAAAACTCTACAAAAATTGTCTCTTGTGTTTTTTTTTTTTGAAACGTTTTCGAGTTAAAGTAAAAAGTTGAAATTAAAAACTGTAAAAACTGTAATTTAAAAGCTAAATATCGTGTGTATTAAGCCACTCGCTTTATTCTGTTTGATTCGAAGATTCGAAATTTGGTGTATCTAGTCAGTCTATATCCTATATTTTTCATATTTTTTTTTTCACAACTTTGATATTTCATATTTTGAAAGCAGTGCAGTTTAGGACATGCAATTGCTAGTTGCAAATTACATACTTTTTCTTACAAACAACTGTGTTTTTACACCAAATGATTTCTTTCATTATTTTATGCATAAAAATATTGAGATAAAATCATCGAAAAATAAATATTTTTTGAGATATTTCAGAGTTTATAGTAAAATTATGTCAAATTTAAGTACAAAATATCTCGTAAACTATTCATTTTTAATCATCCTACTCTTATAATTTTTTGTACCAAATATTGCAAGGATTTGTATGAAAAAATTATAGTTCCATTTTTAAAAAATGAGAGAGGTGCCCTTTTTTGTTCCTTAAAAGTCGCCAATACTTTTTTATCCATCAAATTTTCAGATTGTCCCATTTAATTTAAAAAAGTTCAAGTTAATATCTCTAGTAGTGGCAGAGAAAACAGCTTGTAACACTTTATGTGGGACACCTTGCATATACAGGGTGTTAAAAAAGTGTCGCATACGCTCAACGTCATTTGATAGAGAATGAAAATCTAAGAAAAAATGTCTAATACTATTTTTCAATGCGATAAATAATTTCACCTTGTCTGAATTTAAAAATGAGACTTAAGGTAAATTTTATGAGGCCAAATTCGCACTTGAGCAAGCTGCTTCCCTTTAAATTAGTTTTTCGAGAAATCCTTTCCTACTTCGTGCGCTCTATCGTTTTGCTTTCTCTTGTAGCTCTGTGCTGATCACAATGATATAATTAATTGTAATCAGCAGCAAAACTATTTATCGCATCAAAAAATAGTATTAGACATTTTTTCTTAAATTTTTATTCTCTATCGAATAGTGCTGAGCGTATGGGACACTTTTTTAACACCCTGTATATATTGTATATATATATATATATATATATATATATAACATTTTTAAATAGGAAGCGTTTCAAGTTGACCAATTGTTCAAAAGTACTTTCAGGCATGGTACATTGTGCATAGTAGCAAAATTTTAAGATATTGATTTATTTTCAACGATTAATATATTTTTGCAATGGTATTATAATCACTTCTTAATATTGCCTGATTTTTTAATTAATTTGTTACATAGATTTGCTGAAAATAATAATAGCACGAAAATATTACTCTATTACTAGAATATTATTGGCCAATTGTAAACGGTTCCCTTTTAAGAAATGTAGCCTCGACATTTTGATATGATCTTTAAGAGATCTCAAGAATTTATTATTAACAAGTGGTGCATTTTTGAGATATTTTGTATATGACACCTCGTTTAATTCCTTTTTCCCATGTTTCTGAAGTATTTTATATATTTAAAATAAATTACTGAAAATAATTAAGTAGAGAATAATCGATGGTTTTTATATTTTTATATATATTTTAGTTTAATTTTTAGTTAAATATATAATTATATTTTCCAATATTATAGTTATTGAATATAATTACCCATGTATTTTTATACAGGGTGTCCGGTAATTCGCACCCCACCCGTCAGATACAGGTAGAGCAGGTTAAACCTAGTAGAAAAGTCCTCTACCATTTTGCAATATTCGCAATAATTATTGAGAAATTAATTTAAAAAGATCGGCCAATTCGCGCCTACAAGCACGTGGCGAGAAGAGACAGCCCCATGGTCTTATATAAGACCGTGGACAGCCCACTCGAGGTTCCAGCATTATCCGCTGCTCATACATGCTATTGTCTTTTGAAGATCGCTCCTCCCCGCGCCTAGCAACCGCGTAACATTATACTGTTTCTTTTCGCCGCATACTTAGTAATCATGTAAGACTGGGCTGTCTCTTTTCGCCGCGCGCTTGTAGGGCGCGCGAATTGGCCGATCTTTTTTAATTAATTTCTCATAAATTATTGGGAAAATCGCAAAATAGTAGAGGACTTTTCTACTAGGTTTAACCTGCTCTACCTGTATCTGACGGATGGGGCGCGAATTACCGGACACCCTGTATATAGAGAAATCATAAACTTTTTTCTAAACAAATAAATAAATCATTTTATTAGCACATATTACAACAATACTAATGGAATATATGTATATTAACAATTAGTGTTTATTTTTATTATTAATTAGGAACAGTGATTATTGAATATATCTTCTAATGTAGTTTTTATATAATTTTTTTATTGTGTTCAATCAAAGAAGAATATTTTGTATATTGATTTTTCTATGAATATGATTGCTTTCGCTTAATGCTAAATAACCGTTTTTATCCATTATCTGATACAATTAATTTGTCATAGAAAATGCTGCAGTGCACAATACTATCTTTTAAAATAATTTTTAAATTTTTATAAAGGCCTACTTTAATTTACTATACTTGAAATTATTTTTCTGACTTTTATATAATATTATATATATAAAACTATAAAAAAGGTATGTATGTATTTGTGTATGCACGCGTATGTGTAAAATAATTATCTTCATAAAAAAGTTCTCTTATATCATTATGACAAAATATGTATGTATGTTATATTGAAATTATGAATAAATAAAGTCTCTGTTCTTAAAAAAATATAATTATGGATTATTAATAGTTTTAAAGCTATTTTATTTTTAATTTTTATATATTATATATATTATATATTATATATTATTATATATGTATAATATTTATATACTGTTTCCATACATAACTCTTTATATATACTTTAATGTGATGAATTTACAATGAATTATACTATGCTATGTCTTTTATATTTCCAATAAACATAAATAATGCATGGAATACAATTTTCAAAATAACAATGATATATACAGAGTGTTTTCTAAGTGAGTTCAAAAAATTAAAGGGGATATTCCTTGGCTTATTTTAGGAAGAAAAGATATATATCCTATAAACCTAGCCTATAAACATGCTCTAAACTGCTTCGTTTTCAAAATACAAGGTGTAAAATTGTGAAAAATATGTAAAAAAATGTGAAAAAATTGTGAAAAATATGTAAAATTGTGAAAAATATGAAAAATATATATTCTGATGGCACATCGAACTTTGAATCTTCAAAATACTAAACAGAAAAAAGCAGGTGGCTTATTGATATACACGATTGTATTTAGTTTTTAATTTCAATTTCAACTTTTTAAATATTTTGTCTCTTATTAGATATTTATTTATATATTCAGAGTTTTAATTAAATATTTCCTGACAAATACGATTTCGCCAAATTACTGATATTAAGCTAAAAACTAGTATATATTCTGAATGAAAATAATAATTTATGTTGTAATGTAATAAACTTTTAATAAATAATTTATATCGATTATATTCGTTATTATAGTGATTAAAATGTTTGGAAACCAGGCAAATCAATAAAAAATTATTCATTTTCTGACAATAAGATGCAAAATAAGAGTTTAATTTCCATATAAATAAAATCTATTAAATTGTTTAAATTTTATTAATTTAGTTAAATCAATTAATTGTGCTATACTGGATGTCTGACGTAAGGTGTCACACCGAAAATATACAAGTAGATCTCGTTAAACTGAGTCGAAAAGTCCTATACCATTTTGCAAACAACCACGTAAAATTTCGAGATATTAATTAAAAAAGATCGACCAACGAGCGCGCGAATTACGTCGGGGCGGCCCGCCGCATGCTAGGCGCGCGTTGCCTATAGCGATACGGCACGGTACACCGCTCTAATCGATTAGAGCTAATATTCGTCCAGCCCAATATTTTTCTGTGGCACGTGATCAACAGGGAGACGTTAATCTTGGCGCGTCATTGATCCCGTTTAACGGGCGTCGTGCGCGACCGTCCGGGGGTTCCGAATTTTCCTTCACACCTCTAAACGCTCCTTCTACTTCCTCCTCCTTTATTATTAACTTGAACCCCTTATCCTTTGACAACCACACAGTCTCCCCTTTGCACATCAGGGAGAAGTGGTTTAAAAACCTTTTCTCAACAGATATTCCATTAGAAATACAGGGAGTTTTGCAACTGGGCGACAATTTTTGTTTACCAAGTAAGAATAAAGATCGAGTTCTTATGGAATTTATCAAAAGTATAGAATATAGTATCGACAGAGTGGAAGTTGGCGTTCGGCCTTTGGTTCGCCAGAGGTCGTCGGCAATTGTTAACAAGTTGGCCAGTTGCAACCCTGAAGAATCTTTGTTTGATAAGGAGCTCTCAGGCGCGTCCCTAGCAGCGAGAACGTTTATACGCGATAATCCTAATATCATTTTTACGCGAGCCGATAAGGGCAATATAACGGTCGCTTTAGAAAAGACATCTTATTTGGACAAAATGAAGGTCCTCCTTAGTGATACAAATACTTACATTAGAGTAAAGAAGGATCCCACCAGAAGAATTATCAACAGTTTGCTTACAAGGTGGAAAAACTTAGATTACATATTCGATACGACATACAGGTCGTTGAATTGTTCGGAGGGGGTACTGCCGAGAGCCTATGGGCTCCCTAAGATTCACAAGTCGGGCTGCCCCCTGCGTATCATCGTCTCCTCACTGAACACACCGCTGCACCGTCATGCGACGTTCCTCCACAAAATCATATACAAGTCGGTCCCGGCGGCGGACAGTCATGTGGAGAATAGCTTTCGACTGGTCAACAAACTCGATGGAACTTACATTGGTGACAATTGTGAACTTATTTCACTGGATGTGGTCTCTCTATTCACTAACATCCCATTGGATTTGACAGTCGACGGCATAGCCGCGAGGTGGAATTTCATAGAGAATAACTGTACGATACCGCGCGTGGAATTTTTGGGGGCAATCCGGCTTGTTCTTCATTCAACTTTTTTCACCTTTGATGGCATAATCTATCAACAAACCTTCGGAGCGCCCATGGGCTCTCCGCTGTTTCCCATAGTAGCCGATTTAACCATGCGCGATTTGGAGAGCAGGGTGATAGGAGACCTTCCTTTTGAACTCCCGATCTACGTATGCTATGTTGATGATATCGCGTTGGCCGTCCCTCCCGGGACGAGCCAGGAGATACTAAGACAGTTTAACGCGTGTCATAATAGATTACAGTTTACTTTGGAAAGGGGGGGCAATAGACTCGGTTTTTTGGATGTTACATTCATTCTAAACCGGGGATATGTTGAATTCGACTGGTACCATAAACCAACATTTTCGGGAAGATATCTAAATTATTACTCCTGTCACCCTCTGCCACAAGAGAGGCACAATATTTGGCCTAATAGATAGGGCTTTCTGGTTATCACACCCAAGATATCACCAAAAGAATCTCGAATTGGTCATTGGGGTGTTACGTGATAATGGGTATCCATTGCAACTGATTTTTGAAACATTTCACGAAAGGCTTAAGACTTTGTTTGCGAGAAATAAAAATAATAATTCAGGTGACGCTAACAGAACACCTGATACTAATTCGGCTCGCGTTGCATATTTTAATGTCCCATACATACTCAAATTGTCCGAGCGGTTTAGCCATGTGGTCCGTGATCTAGATGTAAAAATGTCCTACACAGGTTTGAATAAGTTACGCTCGTTTATCCGCGTGCATAAAGACACACTGCAGAAAGACTGGCATAATAACGTTGTATACAAAATTTCATGTCAAAATTGTAATGCCTCTTATGTCGGTCAGACCAGCAGACAGTTGAGAACACGCATTAGGGACCACAGAAATCACATAAAAAGAAACACCGCGCAAAAATCCGTGATCACGGACCACAGGCTGAATAACCACGAATTTGATTGGGATAACGTTGAGATCTTGGATGAGGAACCGTTTCTAAGAAAGAGATTTGTATCAGAGATGCTGTTTATCAGGCGCCAGATAAATGGCCTAAACCGACAAGAAGACACAGAGTGTCTAAGTCAAGCATATATATCTGTTGTGACAAATATGCCTCAAATTTCCTGAAAGACGGTCTTCGTTTAGTTGTTATCGAATTCCTTTATAGAGCCATAAATCATTTGTAACATGAAATTCCATACATTGTATGTTTGAGAGAGGGAGATAGAGAAGGGGGGAAGCGAGAGGAAAGGGGGACAGGGATAGAGGGAGAGAGACGGAGGGGGGAAAGGGAGAGAGGGGGAGAGGGGGGAGAGAGAGTGGAGAGGGAGAGGGAGAGGGAGAGAGCGAGAGGGAGAGAAATAAATTCCACACATTGGGTTTGACATTGACTTCGATAACAGGCTATGAGCCATTGTATGGCGCCTTATAAAACCCTCATTAACCTGGCACCCCCACCATAAAAAATCGGGTTCGGCTATAGTGCATAATTAAGTGCTAATTTGTTGCTAATTAATTGCCCTAAGCGCGAATTTTTTGCTCCGATCGATTAGCAGGAAAACGTAATTAAAGATGGGGGTGCTAGCTTGCCATTAAGCTAGCACCCCCACTTCCGGAAAACACTTATAGCGAATCAAAAATAAAAAAATCAATACATCAGAATTAATTGCTAATTAATTGCTCAAAGATACTGCAAACAGATTTTGAAAATTTAGAATTTTTAATTATGAACCATTATGCACCAATATGACATACTATAAGAGTAAAGTACACTAACGCAATTAATTGCTGCTATGATTTTGGTCTCAAAATGTTTCTTTAATTAAGTGCTCTTAAGATATGCAGCGTCGAATTAATTGCTCTACATTTTACTTAGAAAAATCGACTCGAAAAGGTGGCGGTGCTAGCATGCCCTCAAGAGTAAAGTACATTAACGCAATTAATTGCTGTAATAAATTTGGTCTCAAAATGTTTCCCTAATTAATTGCTGTTAAGATATGCAATTAAGATATGCAGTATCGAATTAATTGCTCCACGTTTTACTTATTGTTAGAAAAATCGACTCGAAAAGGTGGCGGTGCTAGCATGCCCTCAAGAGTAAAGTACATTAACGTAATTAATTGCTGTAATAAATTTGGTCTCAAAATGTTTCCCTAATTAATTGCTGTTAAGATATGCAGTATCGAATTAATTGCTCCACGCTTTACTTACAATAAGAAGAACAATCGGCCATTACTAATAACTAATAACTAAGAACTAGTTTCACAATTTATTGGACAAAGGAAAGTAATTCTTGCGTTTATAATTAAATATATATTTGTATATTTTGTAGTATCAGTCGTAATTGTAGAAAATATTCTATAACTTACCTTTATTTTGGAATGCCATTTTATACGTAAAAGAATTAGCCCTCTTCACACAAATGGCCACTGTGCCTTTACAAGGACGTCTATGAAACGCAGAATTGCGACACAATGGCCGCGTTCAGCAGAACAATTACTAAGTTGTCGTTTTATCAACACTGTAAGTTGATTCGTTGGTTCTAAAAGTAAGAACCAATCACGTTTGAGAACCTACTCTGCTGAACGCCTAATAAGATGACGTAATATATAGCGCCCATAAACATATTAATATAGACTACTCATAAGGTGGTGGGGAGTGTCCTCCTGAGGGAAAAAGACAGCACGAACAGTTCTGGCTTGCTGTCTTCTTCTAATGGTATACTGCGCATACTGGTGCGCAGATTACGTCCATTAGAAGAAGACAGCAAACCAGGACTGTTCGTGCCATCCTTTTCTCTTAGAGGAGGACGCCCCCATTCCCGATTCCACTGCTTCATGAGCAGTCTATATTAATATGTCTATGATAGCGCCACTCTATCTATCCGTGTATAAGAAAAGGAAAGACAGTAATTCGAAATGTCACTACTCAGCTCAGAAGGCGCTCTTATGCGCATGGGCGAAAAAGGAATTTCGACAATTGGGCGCTGCGCGGCATGTTTGCACAATTAGGCACAGTTAAATATTTTTCAGAAGATTGAATATTTTTGTTGATTTGCTAAAGCATATATTATTCAATATTATTTTTTACATTAACTATAATGTAAGCTAAACTAACAGAAATTTATGATAATTTAATTACGATCATAGACGTAACTTAACATATAATTTCATTCTGCAATTTTGTATGATTAATGTTAAATTAAAAATATAGGTAGATAGTTTTATGGAAATATTTTTAAATATATATCAGATGAGACAGGAAAGTAGTGATTTATAAAGATTGACAAAGTAAAATTTGAATAGTAAAATCTTAATAATTGTATTTGGTGTGTAGTAAATGTACTAATATTATTATTAATTTTCTACAATGATCTACTAAATTTTGATCTATATTGATTCTATATAAATTTTTTAATGAAATTTTATCTTTTCTAGTTATGTCAAATAAAATTTTATCTTTTCTAATTATGTCAAAAATAGAAAGGAAATGAAGATAGGAAAAAGAAAATGTTAATAAATTTAATTTATATAAAATTATATATTTTCTATATTTATTATATTAATTACAATAATATTAAGGACATGGTAGTTTATATAAAATAAATTTAAAAAATATATTATATATACATATATTTAATGTTTTTATAATAAATATACATAATACAAGACGTGTATTACAATATGTTATAACAATATATATGAGTATTTTTAATGAGTTTAATATGAATTACTTTAAATATCTCTTTTTAATGATACTACAAATACATTATCCGCATATTGTTATTGTTAAGAATATATTATGCATACATTAGAAATAATAGTTTCAGTTCACTCAAAGCTCACTCGAAGTTATGAGAACGCATGTTGTTTTATTCTATCTATTAAATGCATTAACAATTATTACTAGCGTTCAAATAATTTATCACAATTGCAGTTCACGCTCGCTCAAGGCTATCCGCGAACGCATATTTTATTACAATTACAGTTCACGCTCGCTCAAGGCTATCCGCGAACGCATATTTTTTATTACAATTGCAGTTCACGCTCGCTCAAGGCTATCCGCGAACGCATTTCTTTTGTCTATTAAATGCATTAACAATTATAATAGCGTTTAAATAATTTAATATTAAAAATAATACTTTTAAAAATGTTATTTGTACATGTATTAATATTTGCAAAAATTATAAATTATATCTTTATGTGTGTAATTACTTATAGTATATAACAATATGCGGACATGCGTTATAATGATTATCTAAAACTTTTTCTGCATCTTTGCAGTCGTCGTATCTTACCCACTTGTTATTTTTTCGATAACATATTGCTGTGTAATGTCCTATATCAGAATCTATAGATTGTCTAGTTTGTATCACTGGTGATTTGAAATCGACTGTGCCGATTAAGGAATACGACTGTTCCAAAAAGGATAAATTTAATTCTGTTGGAAGTTCTTCCAGTGGAATTCGCTGTTCATCTGTAATTTCTGAATATAATTCAAAAATCATAAATTGTCCTGTAAATTAAATTACATATAATTAATAAAACTAGAAATGAGAAAATATATAATAAATAGAATAGAAAAAAAAAAAAAAATTAATATATACCTATATAAAAAATAGTTGTTGTTTCAAAGCCATTACAATCTTTTTGACAGCAAGGTCGTGTTCCTTGAATAGTTATTTCACTTTCTATGCGATTAAATTCTCTTCGTTGCAATAATCCAAGTTCAACTTGAACCAATGGTAATATTTTCTCTCTGGTAGGACAACCGCAACTGCACCTCGATATTTCTTTAAATGATGGATAGTTTTTAAATAATTTTCTGCACAAAAAAGCAACTGTAACTTCACAATTAATCAATATACAGTCATTATGCAAATTTGAACTTTTAAAAATTTCGCACAATATTAGCGCACGAAGTCTGTAAGAAGATTTTTTAATTCCATGCGTTACTATATCAAGTACAAGTTTAAAAAACATATTGCTGCTTTCTTTATGTATTAAATCTTTAATATATTTTTTATCAAAATAAGCTGAAATAAAAAGCTGCAATATGCTATCAATTGCACAGGTATTAGTAAAAGAATATTTTTCATTTCCTATTTTTACAGCTTTTACCGATAAGTTACCACCATTTTTTATAATTGGTATTTTTTGAAGCTTTTCTAATAAAAAATCTTGTTCCGGATTGCCTCGTTGAAGGTATCTGCCTCTGGACGATGTTTTAGTTGTTTTAGCTGCAAGTCCTCTCCAATCTTCTATTTCTCTTGCTGCTAATATTTCATTTGCATTACCAACTGTTTCACATTTTTTGCAAATGCGTTTCTGTCCATATCCTTCTTCTCCAACTGGCGACTTCTAGAACAAGCATCAATAGCATGAACGTTTTTGTGGCAGATACAACATACATGCGCACCAGTAGGTTCGTCTCCATTAGCACACACAGGACATTCAACATTAATTTCCATATTGATATTATCAGTCTCTGGAAATTGTTCCGATATAATTGTCGGGGATCCTTCTACAATTTTTTCCGTTATCTCTCCTATTTCTATATCTTTGTCCTGAAACATTGCATTTATTAGTTTTACACGACCGCTGTTAGTGTCCTTACCAGAGGACTGGTGCTTGGCACGTATTAATCGAATGAATATGTTTTTGCTCTTAACTGTATTTATTTTAATGTCGAATACGCACTGTACAACGCTGTCCGTACACACATATGGCATGAACCTCTCGGCTACAACTGACTGACACGCCAACTATCGGGCGTTCACAAATCAATCCACACCAAATCGACGTTACACATAGAAATAGCCTAAACGCATTGCGCAAAAATAAACTAACGATGAATACAAAATAATGCATGACTATGAACATAAATCTAAAGTAAATACTGCATGCACATACCGCGCGCCTTGATACCTTATGGGTATTAACATAACAATTTTAATGAAACATCACATTCACTCAGGTGGCAAAGAACTTAAACTATGTCAAATTTCGTATGAATGTCAATTCTCTATAATACTCGCAGAAGACTCGACGGGAAGTATGCTTAATTTTACGGCCGGCCTTTTAAAAATCCCTTTTGCCGTTTTGATAATCGCAATATGATCGTCTCCAGAACAAATTTCCTGTACTCTGCCCAATGTCCATTTTAAAGGTGGCAGTCCATCCTCTCTGCATATCACCAATTGTCCAGCTTTCAGCTGCTCACCACGATTAGCCTGCCACTTGGTGCGTCGCTGCAGTTGCGAAAGATATTCGCATGACCAGCGTTTCCAGAAATGCTGGCGTATCTGCTCCAGTCGTTGCCATCTCGACAGCCGATTTATTTTAACCTGTGTTATGTCTGGTTCAGGATATGATATCAGTGAGCTGCCTACAAGAAAGTGACCTGGGAACAGATAATTTAGATCGTTAGGGTCTGATGAGAGAGCGCAAAGGGGTCTCGAGTTGAGGACTGCTTCTATTTGTGTAACAAGTGTAGAGGCTTCCTCGAACGTCAACGCTGCTTCCGATGCTACTTTGTAGAAGTGGCTTTTGAAAGATTTGACGACAGCCTCCCACAAACCGCCGAAATGTGGCGCTCGGGGAGGAATGAAGTGCCACTTTATTCCTTCGCTGGAAGTCGTATCAATAACCTTGCGTTGGTGCTCCTCCTGGGTGAACAGCTTCCTGAGATCCTCCAATTCCCGCTTAGCTCCGACGAAATTTGTGCCATTGTCTGAGAACATGTCACTCGGTCTTCCTCTGCGACTGATAAATCGCTTGAAGGCGTTGAGAAAGGCGTCTGTGGTCAAGTCCGACACGACCTCCAAGTGTGCAGCCTTCGTGGCCATACATACAAAGACTGCAACGTATGTTTTAACATGCTTGCTGTTTTTTCGTTTTCCTTCGCGGATATATATCGGTCCGCAAAAATCTACGCCTGTAGAGTTGAATGGTCTCGTGATTGTAATTCTATGCGATGGAAGGTTACCCATTATTTGTTCTGATCTCCGTGGACGAGACTTGAAACAAGTAATACATTGGCGCAATAACTTTTTAATAATGCCGCGCGCCCTGATCGGCCAATAGAGTAGTCGTACCGCAGCGAGGATTGCTTCAACTCCAGCGTGAAGATTCTTCTTGTGCTCATATTGAATGATTAACTCAGTTAATCTCGCACGACGAGGCAATAATATAGGATGTTTAGTGTCAGGCAGAAGTGTCGAATGCTTCAATCTACCGCCAACACGCAAAATATCCTCCTCATCGAGGAAAGGATTCATTGCTCTTATGCTGCTTTTATGTGAAATCTCGATACCGTTTCGCAAGGCATTCAATTCTTGAGCTGTTCGCTGTTCTTTTCGTACAAGACCTTTTCTAGTGCATTCCAGCTCTTCGACGGACAATGGATCTGACGGTCTAAAATTATGATTCCTTTTACAGATGCGTGCAAATCTTATGCACATCGCGGTGACTCGAAGAAGCTTGCTGAAATTTGAGAACTTGTCGAATGGATCAATGTCTGCTTGCGTAGGCATTGATATGATCATTGATTTATCCGTTTCGTACAGCTGACTCTCCTCCGACTCCATGATCTCCGAATGCGGCAGAATAACGATATCTTCCTGCAACCATCCAGGACCGCTCCACCACAGTTGAGAGTTGATTAATTCCTGCGGACTTATGCCTCTTGAAACTAAGTCAACTGGATTTTCCTTGGTTCCTACGTGGCTCCACATGTCGACTGCGCTCAATTCCTGTATTTCGCCGACTCGGTGAGCGACAAAAACAGGCAATTTCTTATTGGTAGCTCTGATCCAGTGGAGCACTATCGAGGAGTCGGTCCAATAGTAACATTTCTTGATGTCGAGCTCTAAGGCATGTTTGACCTTGTCCATTAATCGTGTAAGTAGTTCAGCTCCACATAACTCCAGCCTGGGAATTGAAATCGTTCTGACAGGAGCGACGCGAGATTTGGAGCAGAGTAGATGAGTTTGAACGAATCCATGCGAATCGATACTCCGTACATAGATACAAGCTCCATACGCACGCTCGCTTGCATCGCAAAATCCGTGAAGCTCGAAATGCACGTCATTACCATCATGAAATACCTTACGCCGTACTTTGAATTCGTTGAGATCCTGTATCTTCAAGACGTAATCCGTCCATTCCGTATAAATGTCCGAGGGTAATGATTCGTCCCAATCGATTTGAAGTTTCCAAAGTCTCTGAATCATAATTTTGGCAGGTAAGATCACCGGTCCCAGAAGTCCAAGGGGATCAAATATTCGAGCGATGTTAGATAAGATCGATCTTTTGGTGCAAGTGCTCGATTCTGATGCTTGCATACAGATCGTATATTGCAATACATCTCTTGAGGAGCTCCATTTGACTCCTAGTGTTTTTGAAGTTCCATCCTTATCTAGCTCTAGTAATGCGCTGACATTTGAGGACTCAATGAAATCTTTCAACAAGTCTTCGCTATTTGAGGTCCATTTTTCTGAGTTTTCTGAGTGTGAAACCTCCTCGCTCGAGCAATGCGGTTATTTGATTACGGATGATTAAAGCTTCCTCCTTTGAATTCGCTCCCGTAATTAGATCGTCGACATAAAAGTCGCGACGCGCTATCTTCGCCCCTACGGGAAACTGATCCTCTTCTAAATCCGCGAGCTGATGTATAACCTTGGTGGCTAGAAATGAAGCTGGCGCCGTTCCGTAAGTTAGCGTTAGCAACTCGTAAGTTTTGATTTCCTCTGTTGATTGATCTCGCCATAAAATGCGCTGTAGCGGGATTTGACTCTCATTTAATAGCACCTGCCTGTACATCTTGGCAATGTCTGCGGTCAGGGCGTATTTGAAGCTTCTAAATCGAAGAAGTATGCAAAATAATTCTTGCTGCAACACCGGACCAACCATTAAGGAGTCGTTCAATGATACTCCACTCGTCGTCTGACTTGATACGTCGAAAACCACCCTAAGTCTTGTGGTGGTACTCGTTTCCTTTATTACACAATGATGAGGTAAATAACAATGAGAGCCTGTATCCTGAATTGCCGCTGCGTCCGGTTTAAACTCTCTCATGTGCCGTAAGCTCAAGTATTCGTGTATGAAATCAGCATACTCTTCCTTCAGGTTAGGTTGTAGCCTCAGCTTGCGCTCCAATTTCTTGAATCTGTCGAGAGCGATGTTCTTTGACTCTCCTAGTTTCCGTAGTATCTCTGGTCTCGTTGGTGAGTTACAATGAATCGACCTTCATTATTGCGCTTGTAAGCTGTGTGAAATGTGCGTCACAAATGCGCTCTTCAGGTGTTCGCGTATTTTGTCGCTCTGCCCGCTCGATTTGCCAAAAACGCGCGAGATTCGAGTTGAGTTGATCGTTAATCGATAGATTACATATCGTGGCAATCCTTGGTCGTTCTCGCGTCACAAAGTTGCCGGAAGCGACCCATCCAAGCAGCGTCTTCTGCCAGACCGGTTGATCATTTGAGAGCTTAATTCTTCCGATGCACAATAGATCCAAGAATATTTCCGCGCCAAGTAATAATTCAACGTCAGACGAACGATTGAATTCAGGATCTGCCAACGTAATGCCGTCTGGAATCTGTAGTTCGTGAAGATTGAGATAGTTGACTGGAAGAGCTTGAGTTATTTTTTCGATTATCAGACAATCAAGCTTAGCTTGAAAACCGTTGATCCTTGATTGTAGTGTCACCTTTGCAAGTCCACGTGTTTGCGTTGATAACTCACCCACGCCGAGGATTGGTATGTTTGTAGCGTATTGTCTGATACCTAATTTCTTGACGCACTTAGAGGTGATAAAACAGGATTGAGATCCGCTATCCAGCAGCGCTCGACAAGGCTTTAGAATGCCTCCTGCATCCAGAATGTTAACTATTGTCGTCGCAAGGATTACCTGTTTATTTTAGCTGACCGCGGCATGATTTACACTTGTAGATATTACGTGATCCTTATCAGGAGGAGTGGATGTCTTCGTGACCTCGGACTCAGGCTGCTTAGTCGCCTGCTCCAAATGCAGCAATGTATTATGACGCTTATTGCATTTTCGACAAGATCCTGATCCACATTGTTTAGCCTGGTGAGCTGCAACTTTCAGACAATTCAAACATAATTTACGAGACTTCGCTTCCTTTATGCGCCGATCCACATCTAGTTCCAGATAATTAGCGCATTTGTATATAGGATGGTCTCCCTTTCCGCAATAGGCACACATGACGTTCGTGGTCGATACGTGTGCTGCTGTGCCTTTATTTTTGTCTGATTTGCCCACCTTCGCCGTATCGAGAGTGGTCCGCTGGTTACGAGATGATGCCTCAAGAGCTCTGCATCGTTGTGCAAGAAAGTCCGTCAATTGATTGAACGTAGGTATTTCTCCTCTTTTTAACGTGGTTTCCCACTCCTTACTTGTGGTCTGATCCAGCCTGCTCGTTACCATGTAAATTATGAGATCATCCCACTGATGAGTGGGCCTTTTTAGCGCCTTGAGTGCTCGTATATGCTTTAGCATATTATCTAACAACTGCCGTAACTCGAGGTGATTTTTCTTATGCAGCACGGGTTGTTAGAAGAGTGCCTTGACATGCTTCTGAATGATGAAGCTGTCATCATCGTACCTTTCCTTTAGCATTCTCCAAGCCTCAGGATAATTCTCGTCTGACGTCTCCAATGAGCTGATGACATCCTTGGCTTCATTCGTCAGGGCCGACATAAGATACTGTATTTTTTGTACGTTTGGCAATATTGGATTCTCGTGGATCATGCTTACGAACATATTTCGGAATGGAATCCATTGTTCATAGTTTCCTGAAAAAGTAGGCAAAGTAACACGTGGCAACTTTAAATGTTCGTTTGGAAAATTACTTCCCTGAGACGCTGGCGTTCTCTCTCTGTAATGCGGCGCGTTTGGCGCGGCATTATTGTGGCGGGATGACTGAGGAGGCCGTGCGTCGGCGATCTTCCTGTCAATCAAAGTTTCCAGCTCCACGCTGACTGCGAAATATCTATTCTCGAACGTGTCTCTCTCCTGAAGATGGATTATCTCATCTGCTTCCTCGGGTTCGAGCTCTTCGATGGCCGATTGTGCTTCATTGAAAGCCTCCCACAAATCACTCACCTTTTGTAAGCGTTGACGCAACTCAATTACTGATACGTCTGGAACGCTTAAATCGGTTAAGTATGTACTGCATCGCGTTAGACTTCCCTTTATTTGCTTGCGTTTGGCCTTGCATGCTTTGAGTGTCGCTGCTGCGTCCGTCATTATTGATATATGACGTCGAAGCTGTCACCTTTTTGAATTACTTGAACACGTCGAATGCTCGAAAAATGTCTAATGTGCGAGAGACTCTCGTATGGAAAACTTCTCGCACTCGCGGTATAACCTCACTTGCACGTGTAACCTAACTCGCGTGCCTAACTTGCGTCGCCACGCATGCGCGAACTGGTCTTTGTGATCTCACTTCTGGCCTGCTACTTCGAGGTTAAGCGTACGGACTTGTGCGGCCTTTTCGGGCGTATCCGGCTCGAAGGACCAAAATATGTTAGTGTCCTTACCAGAGGACCGGTGCTTGGCACATATTAATCGAATGAATATGTTTTGCTCTTAACTGTATTTATTTTAATGTCGAATACGCACTGTACAACGCTGTCCGTACACACATATGGCATGAACCTCTCGGCTACAACTGACTGACACGCCAACTATCGGGCGTTCACAAATCAATCCACACCAAATCGACATTACACATAGAAATAGCCTAAACGCATTGCGCAAAAATAAACTAACGATGAATACAAAATAATGCATGACTATGAACATAAATCTAAAGTAAATACTGCATGCTACAACCGCTAAGAATCTTAACATGTTTTGTTACAAATAAATCTGCGCGCATCGGCGTTTGTTCACTTTTAAAAAATATATTTTTTATTATATGAAAATCTCCTTCAACAGATGCACTGCTTGCTGGTATCCTTCCAAATCCAAATTTATCACGACATATGCAGGACCATAAAGGCAAATATTTTGTGTCTGCTATTAATTTATCAGCAAACGCAGGCATGTAATGTGCATTTTCTCGATCACCCGTATCAGTAATTTTCATTTGTACTTTCTCATCTATAGATTTTGCCCAGTGGTGCCATCCGTTTGTTGCATCCTCATGATCCTCATTATCGTCATTATCGTCAGCATTCGAATCTTCTGTTTCTAAAAACTGTGTTTCTTCATCAGCTGACATGAAACGTTTTACTTTCATTTTGTATTCTTCGCACATAGTTGGTTTATTTTGTTGGGTATAGCCTTCAGTTTCACTCCTAGAAATTACTAAAAGAGAAGTTAAAATTTCTTGAGCTATTTCTATATTACGACATAGAATCAATTGTCCTAACAAAGATAAATAAAATTTTTTAATTCTTGGCCGTGAAATTTTTAAAAAGTTGCTATATTTTTTTATAAAATGCGCTACATCAATCCGTATGTAACACATTGGCAATTGGTCATCCTTGCATGCATCAAAATAGCTTTCTAGAGTTAAATTTCCTGCAAAAGAACGAATAGCTGCTGTCAAAAGTGCCCTTGAAAAATCGCATACGACTTCTCGTGGATGAGGTGCACCTAAACGAATCCACTCTGATAGCCAAAATTGAATCGCATTAGTATTGTGACTCTCCGACAACATTTGACATACTGGAAAAAGACCTTTACTACTTTCACAATTAATTACAGCATTATAAAGAAATATATGTTTCGATTTAGATCGATCAAATCTCTTAATTTTTTTTATTAAACTACCAGTTGCATCAATATAAATACAAGGCTCAGACATTGCATATGATCTATACACATTTATTTGATAATTAGACCAATAATGTATAAAAAATGGATTTAAGCCAATATTATGTATAATATCTCGTAAAGATCCCAACTGCATTAATAATAATGCTTTCAGGGGATCTTTATCCAGATAATCTTCTTCTATAATTTTTTTTTGCGACTCTTAAAACATTTGTGCTAAATAAATGTGGAGGTTCCGCGGTATCGCTTGTACTCATTAAATCTTCAGCTAATTCTGTACGATAGACCATTGCCGTAGTTTTTTTCAATTTTTCCGCGATTTTATCTCTAATAGGACGTCTAAGATATCGTTTTCCACAACGACCTTTACCTTCAATAAAAGTACAAACAATTTTTGTTGTCAGATCATTTGCAATAGAATTATTTATATCGCATTTAATTATAGCACCACATTTGCATGTACCATTTGCATATCCATATTCCCCATTTAGCAATAATTTATGATTTTTGAAATTAAAACCACAAGTTATTTTAGTAGCTGCCCAAATTTTTTCATTAAATACATGTTGCCACATTCCAGATTGTAATATTATATATTCACATATAGATTCTGGCTTACCTTTATCTCTTCGCCGATAAATTTTACGCATAATTAATGACATAAATTCTTCTTTGGGTATTGTAATTGTGAATGTACGTGCATCGTCTGCATTGCTGACGTCGAGTGATTTTGTAGTATCGGCTGATGAATCTACGGCGTTTGAATATGTTTCCTCTACATTTTGAATCACAGGCGGAAGTATCGCAGGAGGAATTAATTTATCCCTTAGGCCGCATTTATTGCATGTCACATATGTATATAATGAAGCGGGTGTAGTGATATAATCCAATTCCTTTGCGATTGTAATCCAAACAGAATCGCACTTCGAAATAATAGTACCCTTCATTGTTATAATCCTATCTTTGTATTCCAAAACTTTTTGCGTTAATAATTCAATATCTATTTTCACTGGTCTTCCGACACGCATCTTAAAGCACAACAGAAATCACAAAGAAGTGATGAAGAAAATTGCACAACGTATTAATAACGCATACGCGAGAGCGAAGAATTTCTGTTCGAAAAACGCTTTCCACAGATGATTACTGCTCGAGATATCGCGAAAGACTGGTAGGAACCAATTTATTAGTAATTGCTTTGACTTATCGCGCTTTTCTTTATTCGCGGCATCCACGGCGCGTCTTTTGATCTACAAGCCAAAGCCGCGCGCACGACACACGATATAAGACGTGAGCAAGTGTGCGTGAAACTGAGAAGACAAAGTTCATATCCTATACCAAATGTGAAAAGTAAAAATATAGCGTGAAAATAGAGCATTCACATCTCTTTCTTTCTCTTTAATATTCCAGTGGTGAATAAAAAGTGATAGAGATTAGCCATCTTCACGTCCTGTTCCACTTATTTTTGTTAAACACTTTCACATATGGCTGTCGCTGTATGTGATAATTTAAAAACGCAATGATTAAATAAAATTTAAATAAAATTTTTATTTATAATACTTTTTGTATTATAAAACAATATGACTATAAAGTAATATTTTATAAAAAAAAATCAATAAGCTCATGTCGCATTTTAATTGTTGACAAAAATACCATATTAGTAATATATTATATAATACACTATATGTACATTATATGTACTCTATAGAATATACTATATATTATACAATATAATAGTATATTATATAATTTGCATATTACAACATATATTAAAGCAAAATTAACGAATTTGCATTCAAATGCAAAAAATATCTAGCAAACTTATGCTGTTCTATTTTAAGTTACATTTATTTAATTTAAATAGTATTGCTAAATGACTGAGTAATAAATTCGATATTCTATTCTATACTTGTTCAAATCGATTTTTCTAAGTAAAACGTGGAGCAATTAATTCGACGCTGCATATCTTAAAAACAATTAATTAAACAAACATTTAGAGACCAAAATCATAGCAGCAATTAATTGCGTTAATGTACTTTACTCTAAAGGGCATGCTAGCACCGCCACCTTTTCGAGTCGATTTTTCTAAGTAAAACGTGGAGCAATTAATTCGATACTGCATATCTTAACAGCAATTAATTAGAGAAACATTTTGAGACCAAATTTATTACAGCAATTAATTGCGTTAGTGTACTTTACTCTTATAGTATGTCATATTGGTGCATAATGGTTCATAATTAAAAATTCTAAATTTTCAAAATCTGTTTGCAGTATCTTTGAGCAATTAATTAGCAATTAATTCTGATGTATTGGTTTTTTTATTTTTGATTCGCTATAAGTGTTTTCCGGAAGTGGGGGTGCTAGCTTAATGGCAAGCTAGCACCCTCATCTTTAATTACGTCTTCCTGCTAATCGGTAGGAGCAAAAAATTCGCGCTTAGGGCAATTAATTAGTAACAAATTAGCACTTAATTATGCACTATAGCCGAACTCGATTTTTTATGGTGGGGGTGCCAGGTTAATGAGGGTCACTACATATCCGTACTCAACCCAAGGGCTACTAGTCAGCCGTGTAAATTTTGTTTTTTAGGGACTGTTGTAACCGTAAAGTCCTGACACAACCACGACCTGAAAACCCACAAAAGAAAACGCAGAATCAGCATTTCGAAAAATACAGCGCGCGCCTTGAAATCGAAAAACGCAACCGATTGCATACACGCGTTAAGACATCGCGACACATTCGAGATCGCAAAACGCAGACGATGTAAAACCGATTGCATACATGCGAAACAACCGATAAACAAAACCTACTTTCGGGTAATATAAGCGCGCCTGATTAACTCCTCGGGGCCGTATTTCGAATCGAGGAAGACAAGTAATTACATCTAATCTACTGCGAGAACGCGCTGCGATTCGATATACCGAAGCATTGTACACGTGAGTTTGGAATAAACTCTTCTCTTGTTACGAAAGTGTTCAATTCACCACCCTCGACACTCGGATTCCTAATTCCTTTTTTCTTTTTTTTTTGGCGCTGTGGAAACCTCATGGTACCACTCACCCCCCGGGTAGTGGATAAGGGTTATGTGGGACTCCTTGACCCCATCACCGATCCACGTATGGATCGGCGGTGGGGTCCAAGACCTATCGCACTAAAACCACAGCGGGTGCCTACGCTGGCGCTTACGGGGATGGCAAGGAACTGCCGAAGCATTACTTCTTGCCATCCCCTGGCCTTACCTTCTCGGGGAGCATCTTCCCCGTGAGGAAGATACCCCCCGCGAACACATTGTGCGGCCTTCCCGGTTGCGGCGCAGGGGGCACCGCCCCCACGCCGCGCCCTCCCAAAAAGTTTGGGGGGCGGGGTCACGGCTCGAAAATTCCCGCTCGAGCCGCCACCGCCCGCTCCCGGAACGGGGCCCCCTCTCTCTCCCTAAAGGGATGAGAGATCCGGCCGACGCTCCGGGAGCTCTTCTCCTGAGAGTTCCCCCCAGAAGGGGGAGGAACCCTCCCGCAGGCAGTAGTGCCCTCCCACCGGCGCTCTAAGGCACCGGTGAGAGGGCCGCCCCTGCCGCGTCCCTACCCGGGGGACCACGTGCAATGGGGCTCCTAGTGAGCCCCTGTGGTCCCCGCGCCCCCTGGCCGCGGTTCCCTCCTTTACGGGATTCGACCATCGGCCCGGGGGCATCGCCGAGGTCCTCCCCTGGAGGGAGGAACTCGGCAGGGGCGGGAACGGATGCCGCCCGACTCCCGGCCGCAGGGCTTACGCCGAGCGGCCGCCAGCCAGGTGACACCCGTCCCCGCCCTCCTCCCGAGACTACTCTGTCTTTGCGCAGGGCGAGGGGGGCACAGCGCCCCTCGCCCGGCTACTCCTCCCTTACTCCACCATCGGGCGGGGGGGGGCACAGCGCCCCTCGCCCAGCATCCATCCCGCTTAGTTCACCCCATCAGGGGGGCGTCTCCTTGTTCGGCGACGAGGTGGTCCGCCTCCGCGACCTCGCCTTGGCGGGCCGCCCCCGCCGCCACCCCTTCCACCTCGGGCACCACCCCTCCCCCGCGCCCCCTCGGCCCTTCCTCGCCGGGGCACCCAGGTGGGGTCGTCCCTTTCTTCACGGGATTCAGGGGTAAGCGTTTGCCTACCCCGTCTCCCCCGTCTCTCCCGTTCCCTCTCTGCCTCCTCCTTCTGCGTCATAACCTTGAAGCAGAAGGAGGAGACCGCCCTCCATTTTCGTCGTCTACCAGCATCTGCCCAACAACGTTGGGCAGATGCAAGTCCTCTCCTAGGAGCCCTGATGTTGACCAGGACTCCGCGCTCCTCTGCCCATGCAGGGCAGAACTCCAAGGTGTGTTGCGCGGAGTCCTGGTCCTCCCCGCAGTGATGGCACTGCGCCGTGCGTTCTTTCCCAATTTTACACAGATATTCACCGAAACATCCGTGTCCGGTGAACACCTGTGTAGTGTGAAACGATGTCCCGCCATGAGACCTCTCCATCCACTCTTCCAGTCTAGGCCTCACGGCCCCGACGACCCTGTGCCCCGAATTTGTATGGGGCACATTTGACAGGTACTCATCAAACTTCCCTGTCATTTGTCGCCGGGCTTGGAGGCTGAGGATGCCTTTAACCCTGGCAGTCACTTGCATCCCCATTTCACGGAGCTCGCGCTGACGCTGGTATACTCCAGCATACATGTCAGCCACGAGCTCCATGGGGGGCATCCCCGCCAGAGTTATGGCCGCCGCATGCGACACAGTCCTATATCCCCGGACGACGCGAATGGCCACCCTTCGCTGGACACGCCTTAGCGTATCCTTGATGCGTCTGGTGGCCTTCGCGGCGTCCGCCCAGACTGGCGCTCCGTAGAGCGCCACGGAATTGACTGTGTTCGCGTAGAGTCGACGCATTCGATCATCCGGCCCTCCCAGGTTTGGCAGCAAACGGCTTAAAGCCGTCGCCACCTTATCTACCTTTATGGCCAAATGATCGAAGTGATCCTTAAAGCCCCAAGTTCCGTCCAGCAGTAGTCCCAAGTATTTAATGTTGGGACCCAGCCGGACGGGGACACCGTCCACTTGGACATGGGCCATCGGAGGTCTTCCACGTGTACCATCGTGAAAGAAGGCCGCCTCGGTTTTCCGAGAGGCCACTCCTAGACCCATGCCCTTTATGGCACGCATGCCACTGCCATCTCTGCCAATATCCTTGCTTCCCCCCAGTCCTTTCCCCCGGCCAGTACTAGCGTGTCGTCTGCGTAGCAGACGACCTTACTGCCGGGGGGAGGGGAAGGGCAGACCTCAATACACGGTCGTACGCGAGGTCCCACAGCAGGGGGCCTAAGACTGACCCCTGCGGGACCCCGCAGTACACCTCCCTCTGGCAATGGGTACCTTCTTTGTTACGGTACCCCAGGCCCCTACTTTGAAAGTAGGACCCTATGACCCCCACGAGATAGTCAGGGACGCGATGGTACTCCATCGCGTCCATGACCCTACCCCAGGGGAGGGTGTTGAAGGCGTTAACTATGTCCAAAGACACAGCCACCAACACCACTCCCCTCTTCAGTCACGGATTCCACGAAGGATCTGACCTTCAGGATGGCGTCCGTCGTCGAGCGTCCCTCGCGGAATCCGAACTGGTCCTCGTGGAGGTCGGGCCCCACTTCCTTAAGGTGCCGAACGAGGCGGTTGGTGATGATTCTTTCCAGCATCTTCCCCGCTTTGTCCAGCAGACAAATGGGCCTGTATGCCGAGGGAGTTCCCGCAGACCTGCCCCCCTTTGGGATGAGGACTAAGTTAGCCCTCTCCCAGACTGGGGGGAAATAACTCTCTCGTAGGCATCCCGTGAAGAGATGTCTCATAAACCCGGATAGGATGTCCAGAGCGATTATCCAGACTTTACCGGGAACGCCATCCGGGCCGGGGGCTTTATTTCCTCTTGCCCTCAGCCTCTTGGCGATCCCGGCTATTTCATCCCCTGTCACTCCAAGGTCCTCGTGCCACTCGTCGGGTCCCCCCGAACGTATCGGTTCTTGGGGAACCCTCGGGAATAGTGTGGACACTATGTCTTCGAGGACCTGGGGATCCAGGGATTCCGTCACCGAGGGCGCCCAATATCTTAGTTTATTCATAACTAATTTGTATGGGCGCCCCCATGGGTCTGAATTTAGGGAGAGCAATTGCTCGTCCCATGCTCCGGACTTGGCCCGCCGTATCGCCGAGCTGAGCTCATACTTCGCACTCCTGTATAGCTCTAACATCTCGGCGACTCTCTCGGCGCTGCCGCGCGTCCTAGCTCTAGTGAAGCGGCGTCTGGCCTGGACTGCTTTGCTGCGTAGTTCCACAATTTCAGCAGTCCATCAGTACGCCGCTCTGCGCGGCACGGACTTGGTTCGGGGCATGGAGAAGTTGCACGCATCCTCCATAATCTCCCCAAGCCAGTCCACCTGGCCCTCCACACTATCTTCTGGCAACTCTGTGCCAGGCCAGGTCGCCGAGAGAACGGCAGCCCTTAACCTATCCGGGTCTAACTTCCTCAGGGCCCATCGCTTCGGTCATGGCTCTGCCTCCCCTTGGGCGCGGCCAAGCACCTCCTGGCGGGTGACGTCGACCCTCATCCTGATATATAAATGGTCAGAGAGGGTCTCCTGATCTGTCACCCGCCAATCGGTTATCCTGTTGGCCGCGTTTGGGGAAGCCCACGTCAAATCTATGACGGACTCCCCCTGCGGCCTAATGAGGGTGCTCCTCGTGCCTGTGTTTATCAAACACAGGCCGAGTGCCGCCGCCCAGTCCTCCAGGACTCTGCCTCTCCTATCGGTGCGGCGGGAGCCCCAACGCGCTGATTTTGCATTGAAGTCTCCCGCCACAATCACCGGACAGGGCAGCCTGCCTCTGACAAAGGCCGCTACCCCATCCAGCGACTGCTCATACTGTGCAGAGTCCATGTTTGGAGACAGATAGCACGCCACGACCACGATGGGCCACCATTCTACTGAGACGTGAACGGCCCCCTCCCCGATTTTAGTGCAGGGAGGGGAGCCGTTCACGTCCCTCCACGTGACCGCCACCGAACCGTTACCATTGGCCGCCCAACATGGGTGGCTGCCCGGCACTTGGTAAGGCTCGGAGGCGATCCCTAATCCGCAATTCCACTCCAGGAGGGTCTGCATAAACAGGTCCTGCGCCCCCCTGCAGTGGTTTAAATTTGCCTGGAGGAGACTGACATTCATAGCGCTATTAAGTCAGCCTCCTCCATAACAACCTCCATCAGTGGCTCCGGCACCGCGGGAGCCGCTACTGCCATTGCCTCCTTTCCTCCTTTAGGTGGCTCCGGCACCGCGGGAGCCACCCTGTCCGCTGCTACTGCTGCGGCTTTTCCCGCTCCTTTTATGGGAGCTCCCTTGATCTCAGTTTTCTCTGAGGTTTGGGGGGTTCCGTTTCCTCCACGACGTCCATTGGTACCGGGGGGGACTTGTCGCCTCCGGATTCCGCTTTCTTGGGCGTTGGCGCCGCTTTGGCGCCAGCGCTCATACTTGGGTTGATCCTGCCACCCTTTGGTTTTCTTTTTGGGTGGCAGCAGTCCCCACCCACTCGGTGGTTGGCCGGCAGACCCTGCTCGGCGCATAGGGGGCACCTCGTCTGTGCGACGCACTCACTGGCCTTATGGCCCTGTGCGCCGCAGTTATAACAGGCACCCCGCCGGTCTGCGCCGCTTGTGCAGGCCGCCTGCACATGCCCGCGCTGTAAGCAGCGGTGGCACTGCAGGGGCCTAGCTTTAAGCGCGTTCACCGGCGCAACCACCCATCCCACTTTAATTTTCCCGACGGCGGCCACCTTGTTGGCCGCCACCAGTGGCATTGAACCCATAGACTTGGGGGGGAATTTGATCTCTCCTGCCTTGACCTCTGAGGTCTGGCAGCCCCCAAGCCTAACGACTTCTGCCACCACCTCTTCCACGGTGGCTGACTCATTTAGTCCGCGGACTCTAATCTCCCCCTTTTTGGAGGGGCGCGCGACCCTAACTCCCTCTTTATCTTTCAGGGCCTCGCGGAGTTTATCCGCGAAAAGGTCCGCCTTCGCGGCCTTGTTCTGCCCTGGTGTTTCATAAACAAGGGCGCCGGTAGCCGCTCGGCGGACCTTTACGTCCTTTATTTCTAATTCCTCCAAGTTTACTGCTTGGCGGGCTTGCCTCACAGTTTCTGCGTACTGTCCCTCCGGGCATGTGATTGTGATCGCAGCCGTCCGTGGGGCATTCCTCTTCTTCCTCTCTGCACCGGCCTTTGTGACCGCCATCCCCTTACCACTCTGTTTCAGAGGGGGGAGGCTTGGGTCTTGCCGGTCGCCTTTATTGGAGGATTAGCGGGCTGGGCGGTGTTTGCCCGCTGTCCCCTCTTTTCCCTTCTGCCAACAACCTTCACCCAGGCCCCTTGGCCCTGTGAAGGTGGCTGAGGGATTTGAGGGGTTTGTACAGAGGACGCCCCTGGTCGCTGCGGTTTACAGACCGCAGTTTCCCCTTTCTTGGGTGGGTTGACGGTTCCCGTCACCACCATTGCCTGTCGCGCTTTTTGTTGTTGTTGGACCGGCTTCTCCTTCCCTTTCCTTGATGCCTCATCCTTGGCTGGCCGCACAGGACCCACAGCCTTATTTGCTGTGGGCCGCGGTCCTCCTTGTGTTTGAGGCTTCTTCCCCTTCTTTCCTCCCTCCGGCGGCCGTACAGGGACCACGGCCTTTGCTGCCGCGGCGTACTGCGGGCCGCCGGGGGGAGACCTCTTCCTCTTGTGGGAGAGGTTGATCCTGCGGGGCAACACCGCCCCTTCCTATTCTGCTTCTCCTGTCGAGAAGCTTCTCGATTTTAAGAGAGAGCACGTCGTATATTCGACGGCTCTCTTCCGAAACCACGCCCGGCGGGTAAATTCTCCCCAGGTCTTTAACAACATCCTTAATGGGGGGTCTTATCGCCGGAGCTTGGGCTTGAGGGTACATATCTTCGTTCTTCACTTCCATTTCTACCTCCATGCCCTCCGCGCTCGACATGTCCGGTATATCTGGCATGTCTTTCACGTCGGGTATGAGGTTTATATAGGGCTTTCGCCCTATTTCCTCTTTCCTCGCAGCCTGTTTGGTTTCCCCTGCCGATTGAGACTGCTCCTTTCCCGCGGGCTGGACCTGCACCGTCTTGGCTCCTATCGCCCTTTTTCCCTTCAATTCCAGGATTTCCTTTTCCCGGTTGCGGAGACGTAGATTTTCGGTGCTCAATTCTTGGATCTGTCTCCTGAAGGTCTCGATCTCACTCTCCCCTTCCGCAATTGTGCTCATCGTCTCTGTGTTCGAGACGCGTATCGACAGAGTGTGCAGCGCTGCTTGCAAAGTGCAAGCAGGCTCCCCGATCTCTTTGCGCACGGTGCCTTCCATCTTGCTACACTTTGTAGCAATCTGCTTTAGCACCGTAGCAGTCTAGTGCTTGGGACGCAACATCCAGCACAGGGGAGTCCCTCATCTCATCCAGACGTATTGCGACCTTGTTGTCGAGTCGCTTCCACGCCTGGCTGTTCGTATCTGGAGCGGTGGGGTCGAACATTCTTCGCTCTTCCTCCTCTTCCCT
Source organism: Prenolepis imparis (assembly GCF_030444845.1). Taxonomy (NCBI): domain Eukaryota; kingdom Metazoa; phylum Arthropoda; class Insecta; order Hymenoptera; family Formicidae; genus Prenolepis; species Prenolepis imparis. The sequence goes on from NW_028141164.1 coordinate 17,140,374, forward strand.
TTGCTCCGCCTCTTGAGCCTTGCGCACCTTAAGGCGTCCGTAGTCCCCAGTGGACTCCGGTCGGCCTTGTTTGCGCTTCTTTGGAAGCGGTTCCCTCAATGTTTCAGGCAGGTAGTCACATAATGTGACCGCCTGCCTGCCCGGCATCAGGTCCTGCTCCTGCAGGCCTGATGGGCCTGACACCGCCTCCGCGTCTTCCCGCCTTAACCGAACAGAGACCTCCCTGATCTCTGTTACACGCGGTCCTTTCGTCGACAGAGGACCTGGTCTATTCCTCCGTGCTAACCCTGCTCTCTCCTTCTCCGTCTCCTTAACAGTAATTGTTTTGATATCCTTCATTGTGTTTGATCCCACGGTCCCTCTGCGGCTCCGTCCCCCAGGGTATACCCCCACCGGCCAAGGGGTGCCCCAAAACATGACCGGCCACACCCCAAGGCTGGGCCCCAAGTTCCCCCGGGGAGAGGACATACGTCATTGGCCGGGGGGATATCACACCCCGGCCAGACCCGAGCCCCTTACTCACCCGTGTGAGTTTTAACGCCCACACGGGCTTTCAGGGGACCCCCGCCTCCGACAACGGGGGTACCGCAGCGGGTGGCGCCATCCGGGGGACCCCACGGACGCTTCGGACAGGGTCGCCGTTCCCCGGTACTGCCCTACACGCCGTGGCGACCAGCCGTGTCCCCCCACCGGTAATCACGTCCGGTGGAAGGGACACACCTTCTCCTGACCGGCCGGTTCGGAAAGGGAACGGTCCCGACCAGCCAGGAGTACGAACTCACGCCGCCGGGCCCCGCCTCGGAAACGTCCGAGCGGCCCCAGCGGCAGATCCGCGTGGCACCCTCCGGGCAATGCCCCTTGGGTAACCACGCGTGGTCTACTCCGCCGCCCCGGCCCGAGCTCGGAATATGTCCGAGTGGCCCGGGAACGGCAGCCCCAAGGACGCCGGGACGGGGACCCAGGCTACCCAGCCTGGAGACCCCCAACCGGCACCCTGGGGCTCTACTCTCGTCGCCGGGCCCCACCTCGGAAACGTCCGAGCGGCCCCGGCGACTGACCGCCGTGACTCCCTCCGGGCAATGCCCCTCGGGTAAACCCTCCGGGCAAGGCCCCTCGGGTAGTCACGGCTGGTCCCCTCCCCCTGCGGCCCCCGCCGCACATAAAGCCCCACCCCGAGATCCCGGGGGCAACACCCCCGGGAATAACCCCAGAAAATATCCCCCCCAGAGAAACGGAATAGCACCCCGGCGGCCGAGGCCGCAGACTGCATGGCGGGAGGGCAAGCGCCAAAGCGCCGTGCAATGCCCTCTCCTAACGGTGTCATGCCAGCGGGCGTTTGAATTCCGGGTCGCCATCCCTTATTACCTACGAGCCAAGGCTCTGACGGGGAAGTGGGCCCCGTTCCCCCAGACCGTGAGAAGACTCCGACGGTCCAGGAGAAACCCCCGGAAACTGGGGGAAGTCCCCCGAAACCGGGGGCAGGTGTGCCTCAAGCAGGGTTGGAAAAATATTAATTACATTTTTTTCAATTAAATAATTGATAAAACATTTAAAATTAAAATTTTTTGAATTAACGATTAATTTAAAAAAAGTTAATTGCAGCTCATTCGATAACGATTGATACAAGCGAGATTAATGTAAAATTGTTTAATTAACGGTTGATATGAACGAAATCAATTGAAGGTCGCCCGATTGATGATTGATTTAAACGAAATTAATCGAAGGATGTACGATTAACGATTAGTATGAGCAAATTCAATTAAATATCATTCGATGGATGATTGAACCGAGCAAATTCAATCGAAACTGCTCGATTGACAATTAATTTGGAAAAATTCAATCAAAAATTATTTAATTAATAATTAAACATAACAAATTTAATGCAAATTGCTTTGATTAATGATTGATTTAAGCAAACGTAATCGAACATTTCCCTTCTATTCAAGGTTAAAAAATATTAATTACTTTTTGAAAATTAAATAATTGATAAAACAATTTTAATTAAAATATTTTGGATTAACGATTGATTTAAAAAAATGTTAATCGCAGTTCATTCGATGACGATTGATATAAGCGAAATTAATCTAAGATTGTTTAATTAACGATTGATATGAACGGAATCAATTGAAGGTCATCCGATTAACAATTAATATAAACGAAATTAATCGAAGAGTTCGATTAACGATTAGTATGAGCGAATTCAATTAAAAGTCATTCGATGGACGATTGAACCGAGCAAATTTAATCGAAGACTGCTCGATTGACAATTAATTAGGGAAAATTTAATCGAAAATTATTTAATTAATGATTAATCATAACAAATTTGATGCGAATATCTTCGATTAATGATTGATTTAAGCAAATGTAATCAAAGACTTCCCTTCCTTCTACGACGAAGTGAATCAATTTAATTGAAGTCCATTCGATTATATAATTTTATAAATATAAAATCAATGAATATATTTTTATACAAATGTTTAAACAGTTTTCGCAATTTTTAGATAGTCATAATGAATTGTTATCACATGTTCATTTTATCACATAAAAATATATTCATTGATTTTATGTTATAATTTTAAATTAAAAATTATGAAAAATTGGAAAATACTTTATGATCCTCGCTTTTTATAGCATTTTCATGTGGTTTATTCGTCATTTTGAATTTTGAATATCTTTGTAATATTATGATGGTTTTCAAAAATGGCTACTACGTACAAGAAGATTTTCACAGTGGCTACTGCATACGAGAAAATTGTTAGAACGAAGGGGAATGATTGCGTTCACTCATATTAATCGTCAATCGAATGGACTTCAATTAAATTGATTCACTTCGTCGTAGAAGGAAGGGAAGTCTTTGATTACATTTGCTTAAATCAATCATTAATCGAAGATATTCGCATCAAATTTGTTATGATTAATCATTAATTAAATAATTTTCGATTAAATTTTCCCTAATTAATTGTCAATCGAGCAGTCTTCGATTAAATTTGCTCGGTTCAATCGTCCATCGAATGACTTTTAATTGAATTCGCTCATACTAATCATTAATCGAACTCTTCGATTAATTTCGTTTATATTAATTGTTAATCGGATGACCTTCAATTGATTCCGTTCATATCAATCGTTAATTAAACAATCTTAGATTAATTTCGCTTATATCAATCGTCATCGAATGAACTGCGATTAACTTTTTTTTAAATCAATCGTTAATCCAAAATATTTTAATTAAAATTGTTTTATCAATTATTTAATTTTCAAAAAGTAATTAATATTTTTTCAACCTTGAATAGAAGGGAAATGTTCGATTACGTTTGCTTAAATCAATCATTAATTAAAGAAATTTGCATTAAATTTGTTATGTTTAATTATTAATTAAATAATTTTTGATTGAATTTTTCCAAATTAATTGTCAATCGAGCAGTTTTCGATTGAATTTGCTCGGTTCAATCATCCATCGAATGATTTTTAATTGAATTTGCTCATACTAATCGTTAATCGTACATCCTTCGATTAATTTCGTTTAAATCAATCATCAATCAGGCGACCTTCAATTGATTTCGTTCATATCAACCGTTAATTAAACAATTTTACATTAATCTCGCTTGTATCAATCGTTATCGAATGAGCTGCAATTAACTTTTTTTAAATTAATCGTTAATTTAAAAAATTTTAATTATAATGGTACACTTCAATTGATAACTAAACATGGTAATTAATTGAAAAAGGAATTAATTATATACAACTCTGGCCTCAAGATATGAGGCACTGTCCGCTCTTGGCACCCCTCGCAAGGCTATCCCCTTGCGAAGGGTGAGCTCCCCCACCACGCCAAGGTGGCGGACAAAGGTGGAGTGCCACCCAGGAGGGGGCGATTGATTTCGGGTCCCCACGGAGACCGTCCATCTCCAAATGTCCCTCTGCCCGGACATACTACTCGTTAGGGGAGGAGCCTGTACACCTTCCGCCAGACACCCCCCCGATCGCGTGTCACTCGCCGAATGTTTATAGTGGAACGAGTGATCCCCACTAGACAGACGTCTGTATTGGCAGGGAGTCGTCTCTCCTGCGAAACCCCACTTGGCACCTAGCCCCTGACAGAAGAGGGAAGGTGGGCCGCTCCAAGTGTCATGTGGGGAGAGGGGGCTCACCAGTGTCCCACCCCGGCACAAGGAACAACCGAAATCGCAGGAGCATGTGCCTGTCCACCGGTCAGACCATGCCATTTAAACCAGGATGTTTCCATTCCGAATACATCCTAGCACCGGCCGCCTTCGTGTTTTTATACGAGGGGAAAGGCGGACCCCTGTTTGTATGATGCATTGCCCTCTGAGTAAAGACCCAGAGAACCATCATCATCTCTACCCGTGTCCCCGCCTCCGTGTTTTTATACGAGGGGGAGGCGGACCCCTGTTGCTGGCGATGTCAGCCTCCGGGATCCCCCTTCACTTGACATCCCCGCGCCCCAGTGGGCATCCGTGTCTCGACATAAGTGACTCGATATAAGTGTGCTTCCGTATTTCCGGAGGGTGAAGCACAACCCTCACCACCCACTCTACTTGGGTCTCTTTCGAGCCCCATGCGGAGCGGGTAACGCGTGCAGACCTCAGGCGATCCGCGAATCCCAGCCAACAGATTACCCCGGCACGGCCGAAGCCCATCGGTACATCACCGTCAGCCAGGACGCGCTGTGAGGCCGCTCCTACCCGAACACCTCCGACCTCGGAGGCGCAACCTACTAGCGGAGAGGATGGCTGTTCCCGATAGGCTCGTCGAGGCGTACCTCGCCTCCCACCAAGCCGCCACCTCTCCGTGAGCACCCCACAAGCAAGGCACCCAAGCCGGTTTTCCCTCAGATTCGGGAACCAAACCAAGCTATGTTTCCTTCCTCCTAAGGTCGGCCATCCCGAGGAACAAGCTTCCTCGAGATTGCGCCTAATGCGCCGCGATGACACCTTTGCGATCACCCGACATCCCCTGCCACGGCTTAAGGGTAATTACCCCCAGCCTAGCGACCGGACATTCGCCCAGTTTTCGGCTGTGACCGCAGCATTCGAAGGGATATCAAGCGATCTCGCCAGTGTCCAGAGACACATAACGATATGTGCGCTCTGCCCGAAGCCAGTACCCCGTTAGCCGCCGAGGGGGTACCTCGACGTTTCCAACTCTCACCACGTGGAGGAGGGGTTGGCACATGGACCGTCGTCCTTTGAGAGTCGGATTCCTAACTCCTAAGACAAACGGACTCCTCAAAGTATCCTACAAATCCCGTTGTGGCCTGAGAGGCACAACAAAATGGTGGCAGCGGTGGCATTCTGATACTGAGCAATAAAGGATATCTGACAATACAAGATTCCTGACAACAAGAGAGATCTGCCAAGTACGGATCTGCCAACATCGTCAGTGCTCGAGGACCTCAAATAGAAAACCGAGAGAAGCTGCAGCGGACCAGAACAGGAGTACCCAACCACATAACAGCGCAAGAAACCGACCACAGTAATTCGGGGACGCCGCGGAGTGCGACAGGAGACTCTCCGGCGCCGACCAACAGCTGACCGTGCGGAAACGACGAGCGAGCGAAAAAAGAATGCGTACCATCGTTATACTGTAAGTCAGCATATTGTATAATAACATCGCCTGAATGTCGGCACCGTCAAAAAAGAAGGTCACGTTTCAACGATCCCGTTTTTTAAGCGCACCGGCGAAATTAGCAAATATTAGGTGTACAACTTTGCTTCCGCCGTTTTCCTATAGATAGCTTTAGCGGTAAGTAGTGGTCGAAATAAATAGATCATAGACGTCATGCAATAAACTTGGGCATCTGTCAACATAACCCCATAGAAACATTAGTCGATTTGTGTCTGCATCATAAAGTTATTCTCGATTGAAAATGTCAGTTTACGAGCCAAATTCTCGTCATTTGCGGGAGGTTTTAATTTTCTGCTTCAATATGAAGAAATCTGCGGCTGAGGCTCATCGAATGCTCTCAAATACTTATGGTGAGGCCGCTATTAGTGAAAGAACGTGTCGTGAGTGGTTTCAACGCTTCAAGAACGGTGATTTTCACGTCGAAGACCGGCATAGCGGTGGAAGAGAGAAGATTTTCGAAGATGCAGAATTGGAGGCATTACTTAATGAAGACTCGAGTCAAAGTCAAGAAGAATTGGCACGATCATTGGGAGTGATTAAACAAGCAATTTCAAAACGCCTCAAAGACATGGGAATGATTCAGAAGCAAGGAAATTGGGTGCCGTACGAGTTGAAACCGAGAGATGTTGAACGGCGTTTGTTTGCTTGTGAACAGTTGCTTGAAAGACGGAAGGGATTTCTGCATCGCATTGTGACTGGGGACGAAAAATGGATTCATTACGATAACCCCAAGCGCAGAAAATCATGGGGATATCCCGGCCATGCTTCCACGTCGACGGCCAAACCGAATAACCTCCCGCAAATGATGAGAATTTGGCTCGTAAACTGACATTTTCAATCGAGAATAACTTTATGATGCAGACACAAATCGACTAATATTTCTATGGGGTTATGTTGACAGATGCCCAAGTTTATTGGATGACGTCTATGATCTATTTATTTCGACCACTACTTACCGCTAAAGCTATCTATAGGAAAACGGCGGAAGCAAAGTTGTACACCTAATAGATTCGGCTTCGTAACGCCCGTACAAGTAGTAGAAGAAGCGGCCCGTGATATTCGCGATAGCGTACGGAAGAATCTAGAATCCGAATACCCAGACGTAAAGGCGCTCGAACTGGAAGCTCGCGAACCCGAAACTCAAGGCGGAACGGACAACCAGTCCTCGCCGCATAATAATAACGAAGCAGGACCGAGCAATATCGATCGCACAACGGTTGATCGCGTTTCGGTAAGACGAAACTACTCCCCCGTGTCGTACGATAGTAGTATTTTTGAGATACCTGGCGGAAACACTATGACACACCCCACGGCCCCGTCCGACGACATAGATAGAGAAATCGAGCGTATGCGAACGCAGACTAGGCATGACGCCGCCGCCCATTACGAGGATGCCGGACGTCCTAGCGAAGATCCGAGCAACGCGGTATTAGTCGAGGTTTTGCAGAGCTTCCGAGAAATGCAAAAGGAAATGAGACACCTCCGAGACCAGATGCAGGACCGACGTACTAACCGGGAAGACTTAAATAGAACGCGAATAATACATGAAAACCCCTTTGCCGGAATCTCATATGGACAAACCGTGAGCGATATGCGCAGGCAAACCGCACATCTGCATGGCTTCTTACGGCTGAAAGAAGCGCGGGACATGAGTTCGACGGAACCTCCCAAGCCAGACTTAAAGAATTTCTAAGCGCCAGCTCCTATGCCATAAAAAATATTAACCCTGTAGATGAAAAGACGCTACTAGAAGCGATACTCTGCACCAAGTTAAAGGGGATGGCTATGCTCGACTTTGAAACACGCGACATAAACAACTTCGCACAACTTAAAAGGGAACTAGAAATCTGCTATCTAAGCAAGAGGAGCACTACCCATCTGCAGGTGGAATTCAACACCCTGAAGCAAAAACCCGGCGAAAGCGCCCGGGAATACGGACTACGCGTCGACAATTTAGCCATGGAACTGTACGAATCCATGATTGAAGGGCAGGCTTTCGGCAGCGAGCGCAAGCGCATTATACTCGATACTCTTCAACAACAAGCCCTGCAGAACTTCCAGATAGGCCTCCAGGAAAACATCCAGCTGATGGTACGAGCACAGCATCACACGACGCTACAAGATGCCATCGCACAAGCCAGCGCGGAAGAGAAAGTGAAGGGCCCGACAGAGCAGACACTACGACCCCGGACCGACCAGACTGCTTCACACGCAGGACACAACAATAAAACTATACAGTGTCACAAATGCGGGAAGACAGGACACCTCGGACGAGACTGCCGTATGAGCAGATACGCCAACAGATTCTCCTTGCCAAAACCACAAGGGAAAATCAACGCTGTTGAGAAACATTGCACCTACTGCAAAAAATCAGGTCACGGTCGTAACGAATGTTGGAGTCTGCACGGACGCCCTGGAAATACGCGGACAAAGACAAACGGAAATAAGAGCGCCCAAGGCCATTCTAACACTAGTGGACAGCGAAAGAAACATATAACACCAGAGGATGAAGAAGACGAGGAAAACACGAAACGGCCGAGACCTGCGGCCGAGTACCAAATCTCGCAGGTAACCACACAACTACCCACTACTACAGGGCTAGATCTAGTGACTCTGTCCATCCAAGAGGCAAAGAAGGGAAGGTTAAAATTACTGTTCGACACCGGCGCAAACGTTACCTTAATTAAATTAAGAAATCTAAAAGGAGAAGCCATGATCTACAAAGAGAAAATGGCATTGACCGGAGTGACGGGACACCAGATCCAGAACATAGGAAAAATCAAGGCCACAATAACCTTAAAGGACCGAAAAATACAGCATCCTATCTACATCGTGAAGGACGATTTCCCCATCGACTACGAAGGGATCTTGGGAGTAGATTTCTTGCAAAAGCACAAGGTAACGTGCGATTACGACAAAAAACAGCTATAACTAGCAGAGACAATATTAAAATTACGCCCGTACCGCGCGCTAATGCTGAAGCCGCGAAGCGAAACAATCGTCCGAGCCACCACCGACTCGAATAAGGTAGGCGTGGTACACGCCGAGGAAATACTGCCCGGAGTATTTATCGGACACTGTCTCGTAGAACCAGAAGAATTTTCATGCCCGATTAGCGTTATAAATACAACCGAAAAATACATTAAAATGTCAACTCCATGGGTAAACGTCGAGGAAATTACGAATACGGTGGCTCGAATAGATAATGTCCCGCCCCCGCAGAAGGCGCCTACACTCTCCCGCAGAGAGCAAATAAAAAATTTACTCCGACTACAACATCTCAATTAAGAAGAAGTGAAAACATTGCTTCAAATCTGTGAGAAATTCGGTGACGTGTTTTACCTTAAAGGAGACGCGCTGACTTGAACTCCTACTACGTTACACGAAATCGCGCTCCGAACTGACAGTGCACCTGTAAATGTATCGCCTATACCGATTGCCGGAGAAACACAAAAAAGAGATAAATAAACAAATAGAGGGCATGTTGAAGGACAAGTTAATCCGACCTTTTTTTTTTGACGGTGTGGAAACCTATGATAGGTACTCTTGCCCCCCGGGTAGAGAGCAAGAGTTATGTGGGATTCCTTTTCCTTATCCCGGGGAGAACCGAGGTTTTTCCCGTGATAAGGCACAAAAGGTTACCGCACTAAAACCACACCGGGAGTCCTTCTCGGGCGTTTAGGAAGGGGGGTGCGGAAGATGCTGGTATCCCATGCATATTCCGCACCCCCCGACTTTTCCTTCTCGGGGAAGAGTCACAGGAGTGACCCTCCCCTCCGCCATCGTGCGGACTTTGCGGTTGCGACGCAGGGCGACACCAACCCCACGCCGCGCCCTTCCAAGGAGTTTGGGGGGCAGGGTCACGGCTCGAGTATTCCCGCTCGAGCCGGGGTCCCCCCGCCCCCGAGACTAGTGCCCCTTCCACCTCCCAAAGGGGAGTTGGATACGGCAGTCAGCCCAGGAGGCCCTCGCCAAAGAGCCCCCCTCTAAAGGAGGGGAACTCTCTCTACGGCAGCGATGCCCTCATCACGGTGCCTTGCGGCTCCCGGTAAGAGGGCACCCACCGCCGCATCTCCGTCCGAGATGGGTGGGGCCGCGCGCCCCCTCGTGGGCCATGGCCTTGCCGTGGCGAGGGGGCTCACCCTTATGCAGAGGAGAATCTGCATAGGGGTGCTAACATGGCCCGTACGGACTTATACAGTCTGTACACCATGGTCACCCATGCCTGGGGCGGCCCCTCCCTATTTGGGGTGTACGTAAGGGGTGGTTTGGCAGGAGGGCATTGCACGGCGCTGCCGCGTCAGCCCTCTTGTCAGTATCATCGCTTCGGCGGTGATACGGGGGGTGATGTGGGTGCCGACCGCGTCTGTGTCTGGGACCGGGGTGTCGGGAAGCCTCCCGTTACTCGCGGTCTGGCATAGGCGCGGAGTGGCGTCCCACGATGGGGTGGACCCTCTCTGGCGTGGCGAGCGGTGGGGGAGACGTGGTCTCTCTCACTGGCGCCCCATCCCAGGAGGATCGGGGCGGCGAGGTGGTGTTCCGCGGATATCCGGGCATCCGGAAGTTCCGGACTCACCGCCCCGTGTCCTTCTCGAGCCGCCTGGAAGTATTCCGGATACGGGTCGGGGGGGCGGAGTTTCACGACCGGAAATTTGGGCCAAGGGAGTCCTCAGACTCCGGGGGCCCCTTATTCCGGTCGGTCGCCGGGGCCGCTCGGACGTATTCCGAGGCAGGGCCCGGCGACGGGAGAAGGACTTCTGGCCGGCCGGGACCGTTTTCCCCTTCCGAACCGACCGGCGAGAAGAGGCGCCTGCCCATCGATGGCCTTCGTCCCCCATCGATGGGCGTGCTGGTCGCCACGGCGGGCAAGACTGGGCCGGGGAGCGGCGACCCAGTCCCAACCGTTTGTGGGGCCCCCCGGGTGGCGCCGCCTGGCAGGGTACCCGCATTGTCGGAGGTGCGGGACCCCTGAAACGGTCGCGGGGGCGTCAAAACCCTCGCACCGGAGTAAGGGGCTGGGACCCGGGGGTGGGGGCTGACTGGTCCTCACCCCTTGGGTGTATGCTGTCCACCGGGAGTTACCCCGGGCCCCGGCCGGAGATGTGTCCGGTCATGTTTCGGGGCATCTCTGGTCGGGTGGGAGATACGCCGGACAGCGGAGCCCTGCCGGGTTAGTGGGAATACCAAGATGAAGAGTATAACCAAAAACATAAGCACGAACCAAAAACCCCGAAAGGGCACCGGGATAGGAATGGAGGAGGAGGGAAGGAGGACAAGGTCATCCAGTAGGGCGTCCACGTCATCCTACGCCTCCACTGCTGCAGTGGAAGACACTGGCTCGGAAGTAACGAGCACGGGCAGGCAAGAAGCGATAGGGAATATGTATCCCACCGTCAGGCTTACAAAAATAAGCCCGGCTAGCAGCCTTGCATCGATAAATATCGATAAATATCGAGGCCCATGAGAAAGGGGAATCTCGGGGAAGATCTGCCAGAAAGACCACCAGCAAAGAACAACAGCAGGCGGAGCAACAGGCAGCAGAAGAAGGATCGGATGGAAGTTCAACAATCGGAGCCAACAGCGACCATAAAAACCGCGTAGATCTAATCGCGAACGAGAAAGAAGGGGAAACCAAGATCCCAGATATCCCGGAGAAGAGGCCAAGGAAGACCTGAAAAAAACAGGAGAATACCGGCTTCTTAAGAAGGAGAAGGCAAGGAAGGAAGTGGAAGCGGAGGACAAGAGGGTTAAGGATATTCTTGACCCACGGGTCATACCGGACCCGCTTCAATCCCATTCCTACCAGGAGTTCCTGGACAACATCAGGACAAGGGAAGCAGAGTACAGGCATCAGCCTATCCCGGATCTGGAGGCGCTAGCTGCGGAACAAGCCACCACCATCTACAAGGTGGCGGTCAAGGCCCAAAAGATGCAGGGCCCGTTGGTTAAGGAGGCTAAAAGCGCTGCTGCAAAAATATGCGCAGCAGCCATCGCTCTAGCTTTCAGGGCACAGAACCCTTCTGAAGCCCCGATAGACAAGCAGTTGGAGGATCTCAGACGTCAGATGGATAGATAGACACGAGAACCAAAATCTGAAGATCCTCCTTAAGAAATGGGAAAGGAGACAGAAAGTCTCTACAGCGGGGAAAGGAGGCGACAAGGAAACCCTCGAAATTGTGGAAGTGGGGAAACCACTCCAACAAAGACAAAGGAGGGAAGAAACCCGGGGAAAAGGAACAAAGGAAGGATGTGAGGAAGCCTCGCTTCTGTCCAAGGACAGGGAGGCCTCCCCAGGCGCCTCATGGAGAGAGGATACGCCAATGGAGACGAAAGCAATACCCGTACCATCGACAATGGAGGACTTCCCCCCGGCGAACAATACACGCCGGGAGACAATAAGGCAGGAGAGGGAGAAAACGGACAGTCACGAGAGACTGATGGCGATGCTGGAGGGGGTGATGGAGCGACTGCTGGATAAGCGGCTCGGAGCCCCACCAACATCGCACGATACATGGAAGAGGGAGAAGCTGAAAGAGGCCAATATACCGCAGCAAAGCGGTAACAAGGACCCCTCAGCAACAGGAAAGAAGGGGACGAAGGAAAAAAGGGCCAAGGCCGTGACCACGCTCAACCCTCCCGCAAACCTGGGGAAGAGCGCAACGACCAAAGCCCCGAAGAAGAAGGAAGGAAGAAAGGACGCCGCTGCAACAAACACGATGCAGCAGTCAGGGCAGCCGCCGAAGGCTAAACAACAGCCACCGGCGGCTAAAGGAAAAGCAGCTGTAAGCGACAAGCAGCAGCAGCAGCAGCAACAGGGAGACCAACAAGGGACGTGGGCGACGGTAGTTGGGAGGAGGACGGCCCAGAAGAGCAAGAAGGCGGAAAACGCAGTGAAACCCGCTCCAAGGAACGCTACTAAGGGGGACGGAAAGAACCAAACCCCCACAAAGGGAAGCACAGAATCGAGGACCAGGAGGGAGCCGAAAGCCGCGGTGGTGACGGTAACATACCCTCCTGGTCAATACGAGGAGACAATGAGGGAGGCGCGCACCAAGGTAAACCTTGATGCACTGGGAATCACGGGAGAGGTCAAATTTAAGAGGTCAGTTACCGGGGCCCTCATAATAGAAGTCCCCGGTAAGGAAAGTGGGAAAATGGCGGATAAGTTGGCCGCCAATCTTAAGAAAGCCTTCGAAGGAAACAAGGCAATTAAGATTGACAAGCCAACAAAAATGGCGGAGCTCCGACTGAAAGGCTTGGACGAGTCCATAACGCCCAAGGAAATCGCCGCAACAATAGCCAGAATAGGCGAATGTGAGTCGGAGGAAGTGAGAATGAGGGACAAGAGAATGTCTCCCAATGGCCTAGGGACGGTATGGCTAAGATGCCCTCTCTCTGCGGCGAACAAAGTAGTCGCCGCAGAGAGAGTTCAAATAGGATGGGCGCTAGTGACAACGGAGCTGCTGGACAACAGGCCCCTCCAGTGCTACAAATGCCTGGAGGGGGGCCATGTCCGGCAGCGATGTCCAAACACTGCCGACAGGAGTCGGCAGTGTTATCGGTGTGGCTCAGAGGAGCACGAAGCGAGGAATTGCGAGGAGAAGATACAGTGCCCTGTGTGTAGGGACAAAAATCTCCCCGCAAACCACCGCTCGGGTGGCAAATCCTGCACGTCGGTGCAGAAGGGAACAAGAGGGCTGGCCCTCAACAGAATGAGTCAAAGAGACCAGCCCTCTCCCCAAGGGAAGAGGAACGAGGAGACGAGACCGTCCTCCGCCAGACCTCCAACTCCGCTCCCAGCGGAGAGAAGAAAGGCGGAGCAGAACAACGGTCCCTCACAAGGAGGAGGAAAAAGAAGAAGATTAAGGGAGGAAATAGATGACAAGGACTCCGCCTCCGAAATGGAGGCGCCCTGTAAGGTTATACAGGCGAACTTGAACCACTCGGGGCGGGCGCAAGACCTCCTGCTGCATCATATGGCGCAGGAGGATTGCGGCCTGGGGATCCTCTCGGAGCCGTACAATGCCTGAGAGGGTCCCAAATGGACGGTAAGTCTAGACGGCCTGGCAGTCATATATTGGCGGGACGCCCCGAACTCCCCGCCCCTGGAGCCACATGCCAGGGGAAGGGGATTCGTGGCGGCCTTCTGGGGGCCCATCATAGTGATGTCTGTCTACCTTTCACCAAGCCTGCAGGCTGACGAACTCGCACGCAGGCTGTGGAAGGTGGGCAGACTGGTAAGGAGACTCTCCCCTCGTCCGGCGATAGTTGCGGGTGACTTCAACGCCAAATCTGGCGTTTGGGAGTCCCCGCGACAGGACTGGAGAGGGAGCATGGTCCTGGACTGGGCGGCGGACTTTGGTCTCAATGTCCTAAATACCGGGATCAAGAACACGTGCGTCAGGATGCGAGGGGGCTCCATTGTCGATCTGACATGGGTAAACCCCCTCGCAGAACGACTAGTAAGGGACTGGCGGGTAGTGACGGAGAAGGAGACACTTTCCGACCACGAATACGTGGAGTTCTCCGTCGCTGCCATCCCGAAGGAGACCAGAATCCGCCGGAAGGAGAAGGGATCCCAGTGCAAGCGATGGGCTCTCAAAAAGATAGACGGGCATGCGTTTATGGCATCCATCCACTGTGCTCTCATGGCAAAAGAGAGCACAGTGGATCAAGGAACGGAGGAGAAGTTGGGCTGGATCCTTGGCACCATCTCTTTTCGGAGCTCGTCTCTGAGGGATCTGTATTCCACCCAGGTGTCTTCGTCTCCTCTGTTTCGGATGGCCCGCCTCTTGGCTCGGACCAGCCTCTCCCGTAGTTGGGCCAGGTTTTCTGACCACCAGTAAGCCTTCTTTGGTAGTCGGAATTTAGTCCTGGGCATGGAGGCATCGATGCCTCTCTCTCTCTCTCTCTCTCTCTCTCTCTCCTGGCTTAGAACCGGCCTTATATAACTACTTGTGTAGGAGGTGTCCGTGATCAATATAATTTTGTAAATCGTGGAATCTTTTATTTAAGGTTCCTAGGTCTATATTAGATTCCCCCCGTTGTCCACCACCTTGGCGTGGGGAGGCTCACCCTTCGCAAGGGGATAGTCTTGCGAGGGGTGCTAAGAGTGGACAGTACCTCATAGCTTGAGGCACACCTGCCCTCAGTTTCCGGGGGCTTCCCCTGGTTTCTGGGGGTTCCTCCTGGACTGTGGGAGTCTTCTCATAGTCCTGGGGGACGGGGCCCACTTCCCCGTTAGAGCTTCGGCTCGTATGTGGTAAGGGATGGCGACCCGGAATACAAACGCTCGGTGGCATGGCACCGTTAGGAGAGGACATTGCACGGCGCTTCGGCGCTTGTCCTCCCGCCATGTAGTCTGCGGCCTCGGCCGCCGGGGATCTTGCTTCGTGCTCTGGGGGGGGTGTATTTTCGGGGGTTACTCCCGGGGGTGTTCCCCCCGGGGCTCTGGGGTGGGATTTTTGTGCGGCGGGGGCCGCGGAGGTGGGTGACCTTTTTTTTAACATCGGGAAAATGCGCATCCGCATACCCAGCCTTCTCGGGGGAGAAGGGTGGGTTATGTGGGGCTGGGGCTAAGGCTGCCCCGACCCACTAAAAACCCGATGGTGGCCTACTCTGCGCACAAGAACGGCCCCGGGAACTGTCCTGCACAATACATCCAGGGCCGTCCGCGCCACGCGTTACCGCGCCCGACTCGCGGGAGTTAAACTCCCTGGCGGAGGGGAAGAGGGCCACGCCCTTCCCCTCCCTTCGCAAGAGATCACGTGCAATGGTGTTACAAGTCCCCCGACTTATAACCTCTGCGATCTCTGCGGACTTGTCTTGGAGTTGATCCAAAGACTCATCCCCCTCTCTGAGGTGGGTTTATTTCCCAACCTTCATCCGAGTTAACGGATCTTTTTTCCTACCCGATTTACGGCGGGTAGTTGGGGGTGGACGATAGTCGGGATCTACGGGTTTAGATCCCGAACTAGCCGGCGCAGACTTCCTCTTAGTCGGCTTTTTTGCTGGTTCTTCAGCCGATACTTTGGCCCTTCTGGCTGTATCAGCTGGCTTTACCAAGGGGCCGGCGTTACCGCCAAGCTTCCCTCCACTGTCCTCTCTCCTCCGTCTCCTCCGGGGTTTGGGGTTGCATCCTCTCCCCCCGAATCTATGCGCCGCGGGAAGTCCAAGCATCTCGCATGTGAAACATCTTGGCTCCGCGGCGCAATTTTTCACCAAGTGTCCAGGAGTTCCACACCGAAAACATGCGGAACTCCTGTCCACTTCTGCCTTGCACCGAGCGCGAACGTGCCCTAGTTCGAGGCATCGGTAACAAATAGCGGGACGGGGCTTAAGCGGCTCAATTACCGCTTTACCCCATCCCACTTGCAGCTTTCTCGCCACAGCCGCCTTTTTGGCGGCTGCAATCGGGCACCTGACCCAGCAGGTACCCCTGCCCGTCGGAGCTCTTTTGATCGGGCCGATTGTGATCTCCTCGGACTTACAATTGCCAGCTTTGGCAATAGCCGATCGCAATACCTCAGGGGTAACCGCCAGGTCAAGTCCTTTCGCGCGCATTTCTGCGCTCTTCTTGGGCCTTCCTATGGCCACCTCGTCTTACTCGCGGAAGACATCTTCCATAAGGCTCGACAATTGGTCGGCCTTACTGTTTCGGTTTCTTCCGGGGATTTCTATTAGAATTCCCCCATTCAGCGAGTTCTTTATTCTGGAACCTGTGATTTCCAGATCCGTCAGCGAAATACACTCTCTGGCTCGCTTCAAGACCTCGCTATAAGAAAGTTTCTGTTCCCCTTCCCCGGTCACATTGACGGCAATAGCCGCAGTGGATGGGGGTCGGGGTTGACCAGACTTTTTCTTTCTCGGTTTCTTTTTGGTCTTCTCCTTGACATCCTTAGGGATCTTCTTACTATTCCCACTCTGTCTAAGCAAGATCTGAGCTTTCTCATTAACTTGCTGACAGGCTTGATTCTCACGAACGCTTCCTTTCTGGTCCGGAGCTGGTACGTTAGCTCCGATTTGACCTGCCTTACTCGCTCCTACATCCTCCTTAAAGCGCACTTTACGCGCCCTAGGAAGAGAGTTCACAAATTGCATCTCAAGTTGATATTTCTCCTCCTCGAGTTGTTGTACCTTCTCTTGCAAACGCACGCACTTATCGAGTAGCTTCTCAACCATTTTCATGGTGACAACTGCCTCCTCAGGAGCCTCTTTGGGAGGATCCCGAAGTGCTTCCATTCCCTCGTCTGTCGGTTTCGCTGGTAGCGAAATGGAAGGAGGCCTTATTGCCTCTACTTCCATCGCCGGACTTTCAGTATAATCCACTGGCTCCTTGTTCCTCAAACGCTTCGTTCGGGGAAGGTCCGGAGAGGAAGATTTCCTTTGCAAGAGTTCCTTGCGAAGTTGTTCTGTTTCGGACTTACTCACAGCTAAGTCCCTCTCCGTCTTCTCTTTAGACTCCTTAAGGAGTGCATACTCCTCGCGTAATTGAGTAATTCTCCTATCCTCAAGATAGTTCGTGGCTTCGAGTGCCCTATTGCTCAATTCTAAAACGCCTGCCGTCGCCCTTCTGACCATTGTTCTTAAAGGGTTGACGTATCCACTAAAGAGACCCTTGGATACATCAGTGACTTTGTCAATTGAACGTAGACAATCCAGGGTATTCTTCAACACCGCCTCGATGTCTTGACCAATAAGTTCTTCACGGATAACTTCCACTGGTTGGATTTTCGCCCTGCCTCTTGTTTGCCTGGGCATAATATTCGGGTCGAGAACATATTCCAATTCCAATTCCTGCTTACGCAGTTCTCGGAATTCAGCCACCATACGTCTTGCCTCAGCTCGGGTCATCCCGACATACTGTTCAGTAGTCAGTGGTTTTCCCCATCCAATCTCGACCGCAGACGTGCTCGGCTGGTCGGAGATACTTGTCTGCGATGTTGTCGGGGGATTTTGCAAATCTCCCATTACGACTTCCTGCAGAATGGTCGGTACTATTTCTGCTTCAACTCGTGTCTCGGATATTAAGGAAACGACTCCCTGTTCGATCACCGGATCCTGAGTTGCGCCTACCACATCCACAATGGATGTGTCTTCATTATTAGCACGTTGTTCTTGTGCTATTCCTTTTTTAAGAGTGGATGTCTCTACCTCTTTTTGGACAGAAGAATTACTCGCGATTGGTGAGCGCGACCTCCTGTTCTTTATAGAATAATCTATGAGTTCCTTTCTAGCGGAACTCTCTCTCATCCTCAGATCCTCATCCGTGGAACTTGAAGAGGGAGACTTCCTGGCGGCTTGCTTCCGCTCCTCTCTGCGCTGATAGCGCAGATCCCGTTGACGCTTCCTAAGAAGCTTCTCTCTGCTAGCTGACCTTAATTGATGCCTGATTCTGACTTCTTCGTCAGACAAGTCCTCAACGTTGAGGTCTTCCTCTGTGTCCGGACCGATCTCCTTATCAAGGATCATGTTGGGCGTAATACCCATGAATTTGAGCCTTGCAAGCCGGACAGAACATTCACGGAGTGGAAGGAAGTTGGGCTTCCACTTGAAGTGTGTCCTCGCCTGCTCTTCGTTATTCGCGGTAATAGCTCTAACCACTGCCCCCGTTCGACAGGCAGTGGCAGCTCCCTCGCTCGATAACGACGTAGCGCTGGCAGGGACGTGACCCGCATCTACGCCGATCACTGGGGTATCCGAACCCCCCTGAGGTGATAACAAAGTATCTTTGTTAGTTCGCATATCCATACTCTTTATTTGGCTTTTTTATCGAGGGATCCCACCTCTAGGACGGTGGGCCGAGATCCTTACGGGGTCCGTCCCACCCTATCTCACCGCGCCCCCCGGCCCAGAACACGGAGCATGTCCGAGCGGCCCGGGAACGGCCAACCCCAAGGAACCGGGACGGGGACCCAGGCTACCCAGCCTGGGACCCCCGACCAGCGTCATGGGGCTCCTCTCTCACCGCTGGGCCCCGCCTCGGAAACGTCCGAGCGACCCCAGCGGCAGATCCGCGTGGCACCCTCCGGGCAATGCCCCCTGGGTAACCCCTCCGGGCAATGCCCCCTGGGTAACCCCTCCGGGCAAAGCCCCTCGGGTAACCACGCGTGGCCTACTCCGCCGTTCCGGCCCGAGCTCGGAATACGTCCGAGTGACCCGGGAACGGCTGATCCCAGGGACGCTGGGACGGGGACCCAGGCTACCCAGCCTGGAGACCCCCAACCAGCACCCCGGGGCCCTACTCTCGTCGCCGAGCCCCGCCTCGGAAACGTCCGAGCGGCCCCGGCGACCGACCACCATGACTCCCTCCGGGCGATGCTCCTCGGGAAAACCCTCCGGGCAAAACCCCTCGGGTAGTCACGGATGGCCACCCATCCCCGCGGCCCCCGCCGCAAGAAAAACCCACCCCGTGACCCCGGGGGAACACCCCCGGGAGAAAAAACCCCCGAAAATACCCCCCCGAGACAACGGAATCCCGCGGCCGAGGCCGCAAACCGCATGGAGGGAGGACAGCGCCAAAGGCGCCGTGCAATGTCCTCCCCTAATGGTGCCATGCCACCGGGCGTTTGTATTCAAGGTCGCCATCCTCTACCACATACGAGCCGAAGCTCTATGGGGAAGTGGGCCCCGTCCTCCCAATTTGGGAGGGCTCCCCGAGACTGGGGAGACTCCCCAGAACTCGGGGAGCTGATGTACCCGATGTACTTCGGGTACGGGATGCTGTTAGCACCCCTCGCAAGACTCTCCTCTTGCGAAGAGTGAGCCTTCTCGCCACGGCAAGGCCGCATCCCACGAGAGGGTGCCACCCAGGAGGGTGCGATAGATTTCTGGTCCCTCGGAGACAGGTACGTTTGTCCCCACGGCGACCGTCCGTCCCAAAAAGCCCTTCTGCCTGGGCAAACCTCTCGTTAGGGAGGGGAGCCTGGGCACCTTTTGCTAGACAGGAGGTGGGTGACCTGCCGTGACTACCCGAGGGGCTTTGCCCGGAGGGTTTACCCGAGGGGCATTGCCCGGAGGGAGTCACGGCGGTCAGTCGTCGGGGCCGCTCGGACGTTTTCGAGGCGGGGCCCGGCGACGAGTAGGAGCCTCAGGGTGCTGGTCGGAGGGCTCGCCCTCGTCCCAGCGTTCCTGGGGTTGGCCGCACCCGGGCCAGTCGGACTTATTCCGAGCTCGGGTCGGGGGTGGTGGAGAAGGCCACGCGTGGTTACCCGAGGGGCATCACCCGGAGGGGTTACCCTGCGACCGACAGATGCTCGCAGCCCGGCTGAGCCGATTTCGACGAAAGGACCGTCACCCGAAGCACAGGAGTGAGACGACGGCTGACGAACAGCCAGAGTAAAAATGTAAATAGTAATATTAAGTTAGAAATTAAGTACAGCGATAATAAAAATAATAATATAAAAAATGAACAGTTTAAGAAAGCATCGCGTAAATACATATTGGAATACTTGTAATAATCCGAGACGCGATGTATAGCATTAATTAGATGTCGTTTGGAAGATATATTAATTTTAACAAAAATACTAGTCAACGCGAATGACGAAGTACGGAATAAACGACTACGGCTTAATTGAGTTACCATTATTTGATATCATTATTTTCATTTCTGGCCCGACAGACGGCGAATAGTTCATTCTTGTTTTCAGCGCAAAGCTAGCTCATGCGGAGAGCATAACGTTATCGGAAAATCGATTTACTTTTATTTTGTGATTATATTTGATTTTACGCGCCGACAATTGGCGAATTGTATTATTTTGTGTTCAAGAGATCCGATCCGATTGAAATAACTTTATTTTACAAGAGCGATAATTGTAAGAACCGTATTGACACTCACGCGGACCTAAGAAAGGTAATTCTATTCGTCGCATGCACGAAAAACGCGAGTCGCGAAAATACACTTACGGTTAAAAGTCAAAACAGCGAAAGGAAGCATACGACCTGCTAGGAATGAGAGAAATAGTAAAATAAACATATTTCATTGCGGATGGATTGATAGTTGATAAGAAACGAGCGAGCGAGCGAAATGATTTCGCGGAGACCAGGGTCTGGAGCGCGGACCATAACGAGAGGCCCGACGCGCTATTGGTGCGCTGCAGCTACGCGCGCTGATTGGCTGGCGATCGCATGGAGGGGAGACATAGTATAAATACTGACGCTCGGAGAGCTCGAGAGCTCTTTCGGCTGCAGATCTCGACGACGTAAAACCTGCGCAAGTCGAATAACGGATATATATATGTCTACTCACTGCGTATAACAAACACGTCCGAACAAGTATCGCGACGCGACGCGAATCCGTGAGTGACTGTAATCCCGAACGATCGCATGTCCGAATAACCTCATACGAGGTCAATCACGCGAAACCACGCGAGAGCTCCGTCGAAACGCACGCGCGTAATTACAACACGGTAAGGCAAGTTCCGCGAATCAACGCGAACGCGACCAATACTCGTGACGCGAGTTTCTGTGTGTACGACGAAACAAATATTGAATAGTGTTCTCTATTTCAATAAATATAAATAAGTGTCATTTGGAACATAGTTAATCACTTACCTATGTAAATCCATCAATCCCTGCGAGTGATTTGTGATCCTGTTTTCTGACGACCCGGCGGATGATCCAGAGGCGGCGAGCGGTGAACCCTAGCTGACCTTGTCCAACGGAGATCTGAAACAAAAAAGGAGGATTAGTAAAGCAGTGGAGGGACACAACACGTCATTGGAGACGAACATCAACTAACCTTGGTATTTCAATAGGTTAAAATACCTGGCGACCACGACAAAGGCGAAAGCGCAGCAACCTGCCTGATCGGTGAGTCTTGCATGTTTCCAGTGTGTGATGCGAGTCCGGTCACAACCCAAGGGGCTTTGCCCGAAGGGTGCCACACTGGCCTGTCACCGGAGCCGCTCGGACGTATTCCGAGGTCGGGGTCCGGTGACGAGTGTCGGTACCACCGGCTGGCGGCAATCGCTTCCCCTTCCGAAGCCGCCAATCGGTGAAAGGCGTGCCCTTTTGCTGGGCACTAATCTCCCAGCGGAGGGCGGCTGGTCGCCACGGCGGGTAAGGGGGGGCCGGGGAGCGACGACCCCGTCCCAACCGTCCGTGGGGCCCCCCGGGTGGCGCCGCCCGCTACGGTACCCCCATTGTCAAGGACATCCGTCCTGTGACTGTGTCCCTGGTTAGAGAGAAGGTGAGGCCCTCGGGAGGCCAAAGGATGGAGGTCGAACACCGGACCCCATCCACTAGACGGGAGGAGGACCCGGTCGTCGACGTCGTTTCGGTGGAGGCCATCGGGAACGACACCGAAGCGTGCGACTCCGATTATGAAATCGGACCTCTTCCAAAGAAGAGGAAGCGGGGCCGCACTCCTACCACAGGCGGCTACTATGTGCTCTAGGCCAAGAAGATGTCGAAGGAGATCGAGGAGGAGCGCAGAAGGGAGAGAGAGATGCTCGACCCCTTGCCCCTAACGGATAAGAGCCAAGCCTGGAGGAGGCTAGACGGGAAGGTGGCGGACTTGGCGGAAGAAATCCGCGTAACCCCCTTGCTAGATATCGCGGCGAGGGGCCTAGAAAACGCCACAATCATTAGGAAGTGGGCCATCCTCAGCAACAACTTAAAAGGGACGGTGAGAAAAGAGGTGGCCGAGGCCGCCTGCTACCTGCATGCCGCCGTAGCTGCCTTCGCGGCGTCCTCCACCACGGCCGCACCCGGGAAGGAGGCGAAGGAAGGGGAAGAAGAAGTAGAGGCGCTTAGTAGCGAGATTAAGGCATTGAGGGCGGAGACCCTCATGCTTAGAAACGAGACTAAGCGCCTCAAGGAAGGGGAAGGAGTAGTCGCCAAGGACAAGAAGCCCAGGCCTATCCCCCCGAAGAAGAAGACTCCGTTCGACGACGAGAGTGCGGGCCCCAGCATGAAACCCGAGGACACGCCGTTGCCGGTCGAAGTGGAGGAATTTCCCCCACTTCCAGCAGCGGAGACGATGGAGGTGGAACCTGCGAGGGATATCGCACCACCTCAACCGAATAACCGACCCCCTGTTATGGGGGTTGTCAAGAGGCTCGTGGAGTATTCCCCGCAGATTAGGACGCCGGAAGACAAGAGCGCCTATGATGAACTGACGGCGAGGATCCAGGCGCTCCTGGATCAGAGAGAGGGGTTGATGAGGGATATTAAAAACCCCTCCCCGGCCAACCTCTCTCCCCAGAGGAAGGAAACCCTCTCCCAAAACACCGCTCCGGTCACCCGCCAGTACGTCGCGGCACTCAAAGCCGCGGTCCCTGGCAAGAGTGGCAGGAGAGAGGCAGGAAGAGGAGAGGGCCCGACCCCGAAGGGAAAGGGCCCACGAGAGGAAGCCCCGAGAAAAGGGGCCATCAAGAAGACGGCTGAGCCTAAGAACGGAGCCAAGGCCAAGACCCAGGTTCCGACAAAGGCCCAGAAAACGAGTCCTTCTCCAAAGATCACTCCCCCTCCACTCTCGCAGCCCTCGACATCCCGGGACTCAACCTGGGCGAAAGTTGCTGGGAGGAAGGAGAAGCGGAAAAATAAAGGGGCTAATACATCCCAGCCCCCAGCCTCCTCCAAAGGCAGCAGAGCCACGAAAGCCTCTCCCCCTCTCAGCAAAGAGAGGTGGAGAAGGCTGGCTTCCAGACTGCCACGAGGAGGAGCAGGAGGGTACCCAGGACGGCGGCGGTCACATTATCTTGCCCGGAGGGGCAATACGCCGAGGCGATAACCCTGGCTCGGCAGAGGATTGACCCCTCCAAGCTGGGGATCGAAACGATCAAGGCACGCCGGGCGATCACAGGCGCGATCGTTTATGAGATCTCCGGCGAGGGGAAAAATGCTAATGCCGACCGCTTCGCGGAAGAATTGCGCGAGGCGTTGGCAACCAAAGAGGGAGTCCGAGTGGCCCACCCCTGTAAAAAGGGGGATCTGCGGGTCAGAGGACTAGACGAGTCCGCCACCGTGGAGGAGGTGGCCGCCGTCGTTGCGAAGGAGGGGAAATGCCCGGCATTCGAAGTGAAGACCGGCGCGATCCGCTTCACAAAGGGTGCCATGGGCACCTTGTGGGTACAATGCCCAATTGCAGCCGCGGAAAGGGTGGCCGCAAAGGGCAAAATTAAGGTTGGATGGGTGGTGGCCGAGGTGGAGACGCTCAAGACGCGCCCCCTCCAGTGCTATAAATGCCTCGAGAGGGGACACGTCAGGGAGAATTGTGACAGCGCCACAGAAAGGAGTGGCTGCTGCTACAATTGCGGCGCCCTCGGCCACAGGGCAAGCGAGTGCCGAGAAAAAGCCCGATGCATACTTTGCACCGAGGCTGGCAAGCTGGCCAACCACCGGATTGGCAGTGACAACTGCCAATCCAGGATGAAGAGAGGAGGTAAGGCTGCGAAATCGCAGCAACCAGAAAAGCAGGAAGGAACGCAGGGGGCTCGCCCCAGTGCACCCTCCCAGACAGCAGTAGAAGAGGCCCCCCCCCAAATTTCAGAGAAAACCGAGGACAAGGGGGGCTGCTAGAAAGGAAAAGGAGGCGAATAAAACCACGGTCGACGCCGAAGCTCCCCCCACCCAGCAAGAGGGGAAGCACATGGAGGAGGTGGTCATGGAGGAGGCCTAAACTATAACGGATTATTATGACTTTAGCAAAAAATCTGATAAGCCTCCTCCAGGCGAACCTTGCAACCGCAGGTCCGGGTGCAGAGGATGGTGACAGCCGGAGCCAGCAAAGAGCCAGCCAAGCAGCCACCAAGCCCGTCTAAAGAAGAGAAGACGGCGGAAGGGGTCCCGAAAAGCCAGATCCGGGACCAGGAGAAGAGGTCAGCCGCTGCCGACTTCTTCTGAGGAGGTAACTAAGTGACAGGAGATAATAAGTTACCGACAGCCGACGGTCGGTAACTAACCGAACCGAAAAGACTTTACAAGTCGAGCCTGACAACTTACCGACGGACGATAAGTGACCGACTGTAAAGTCAACCCAAAAAGCTTACCGACTTACCGACCGAGCACAGTCGATAAGTTTACCGACACTCAGACTTACTATCAATGGTACTTACCATTGAGAATCTAACCATATTATATTTAGTTCTTATTTAATCTTTAATTATTATTAATTGCGGTATAATTAAGCGTTGATTAAACTGTTAGCGGTTAGATATGATAAGCGCGAACAATATAATATGTATTTAGAGTGTAAGACGCGTATGCGTGATTGTAGGAGGCGCAAGGAGCTCGCCATCATGCGGAGTGGGGGCTCACGTCTATATAAGGAGAGCCGAGAGAGGGATCGAGGCTCTTGCTCTCGCGACCACCGCCATGTACGGATGCATGAGTCAGTCGTGCAATCAACCATAGAATTTTTATTTTATTTGTGCGAAGATATTTTATTTTGTTTTTGGATGTGACGGGAGAGATATAGTTTATATTAATTTTAAATAAATATTTTATATTTATAATATAAAATCGAGTGCTCGTTCATTTATCCATCAACGAAATCCTGTGCGTGGAGACGTCTTCGGTGAATCCTGGACAGTTCCTGACGCATAGACGGGAAGCTGCCTCATCCTGGTGATTCCTGAAACAATAATTAATACGATTAATTATTAACAAAGCGTGTGACGCGAGTGTTGCGTCATTGCATATGACGAACAAAGGTGACAGTTGGATGACGTCATCTTGTGCCTTTGTCTCTGACAAAGGAAGCTACGCAGTACAGCGAGCAGTGAAGCAGTAAAGGTGCTCATCTGCAGAAGGGGTTCTCATCCTGGGGATCCAAAGATTTTGTCGGGAGACAAGGTAAACTAAGCAGCAGTGGTGATCATCTGGAACAGGGGTTCTCATCCTGGGGATCCAGAGGTCTTGTCTGTGGACCAGGTAGACTACGCAGCAGCGGTACTCATCTGGTGAAGGGGTTCTCATTCCGGGGATCCAGAGATCTTGTCCGTGGTGTAGAGAAACGGACTGGCGACCGTGTTAAAGGTAGGAAAACTACCTAAACAACATAACTCCCGAACTCTCAAGACCCATCGTCCGGTCACAACCTAAACCACTGCGCGAGGGCCCAAGACTTATTCGTACATGCCCTCGCGCAGTACAGGTGAGTCGGGATCGCGGCCGAGCCGTACCGTGTACCGCCTGACCACCCATGCTGGGCGTCCGACGATATCGGCTCGGTCGCGATTACTTGGAGAAGGGAGGAGGGCTCTCCCCCCTGCACAAAGGTGGGGAGTGGGAGAGCCTTTATAGCCGTCGAATGGGGCCCACTTTGGGTAGTCGGGTGTTATATCCCCCCCAGTGTCGACTCTGCCACGTTCGGGGATATCCTCGATGAAATTGCGATCATCGTCCAGAGGAGACTCCCCGAACCCATTGTCGTCGCCGGGGACTTCAACGCCAAATCGGCGCATTGGGGTTCTCGGCGTACAGACCACAGAGGCAGGGTCTTGAAGGATTGGACAGCGGTTCTCGGCCTCTGCATTGTTAATCGGGGGTCGAGAAGCACCCTCGTCAGGCCACAGGGGGAGTCCATCATCGATCTGACATGGGCATCTCCCTCTGCGGTCAACAGAATCGAGGGATGGCGGGTGATGGACGAGAAGACCCTACCCGACCACATGTATATAAAGATGGGGGTCGACGTCACTCGCCAGGGGGTGCACAACTGCGCCCAAGGGTGGGATCCACCTAAAAGGTGAACCCTAAGGAAGCTAGACTCCGACAAGTTAGTGGCAGCCATGCTCTCGGCCACCTGGCCAGGCACAAACGTGCCACAAGGAATAGAGGACCAGGTGGCATGGCTCGGGGAAACCGTCAGCAGCGCTTGCGACGTCGCAATGCCTCGAGCCAAGCCGAGGCCGCAGAGAGCGGCGTACTGGTGGACGGAGGAGATCGCCGGCCTTAGGCGCAACTCCGTCCAAGCCAGGCGCCGCTTCAAAAGACTGAGGAGGAGCGGCGACGACGACGAGAGCGTGGTTGAGGCGCTCGAGTGTTACAGATCAGCGCGTAACACTCTGAGCGTCGCCATCCGAGAGACCAAGGCGAGGGCTTGGGACGAGCAACTCCAGGCCCTAAACCAGGACCCTTGGGGGCGTCCATACATGATAGTCATGAAGAGACTAAAACACTGGACGCCCCCCGCGACGGAGATGCTGGACACCGACGTACTCGACGATGTACTGTCGACCCTCTTTCCACAGAGAGACAGGGTTCCCGAATTTTATGTAAAGAAGGAACCCTTCGAGTGGAAGGGGGAATATGAGGTGTCCAGCACGGAGATGGCCGGGATTGCCAAAAGGCTCAGAGCACGGGGCAATAAGGTCCCCGGGCCTGATGGCATTCCCGGGAGGGTCTGGGCGATCGCTTTGGTACACCTGTCGGAGCCCATTCGACGGCTCTTTGAGGACTGCTTTCGGGCAGGCGAATTCCCCCCAGCGTGGGAGAGGGCCAACCTGGTCCTCATTTCCAAAGGGGGCAGAACGGATGGAGGGCCTTCCGCGTACAGGCCCATCTGTCTGCTGGACGAGATCGGAAAGCTATTCGAACGAATAATAGCCAACCGTCTCGTCCGGCAGCTCAGAGAAGTAGGGTCTGACCTCCACGAGGAGCAGTACGGATTCCGCGAGAACAGATCCACAACGGACGCGATATTACGCGTCCGTTCTCGCGGAATCCGAAGTTTGCGAGGGCAGGGTGGTTGTCGCTGTCGCGTTAGACATAACGAACGCGTTCAACACCCTGCCCTGGGGAAAGATGAGGGACGCCCTCCGACATCACGGAGTCCCTCAGTACCTCGTGGAGGTCATAAAGGCCTACTTTAGGGCCAGGAGGCTGGAGTACCGGGACAAGTCCGGTACTCAACGCGGAAGGGCAATGTACTGCGGGGTCCCGCAGGGGTCGGTTTTGGGCCCGTTGCTGTGGGACATCGCATACGATTGCGTACTCCGTTCTGCCCTCCCTCCCGGCTGTAGTGTTGTCTGCTACGCAGACGACACGATAGTCCTCGCCGGGGGGAACGACTGGGGGGAAGCGGGAGGGACCGCGGACATCGCGGTGGCCTGCGTGGTGCGCGCGATCAAGGGGCTGGGCCTTAGGGTGGCTCCCCCCCACAAGACCGAGGCCATCTTTTTCCACGATGGCTCTCGGGGGAAGCCATCGAGGGCCCAGGTTATAGTGGACGGCATCCCCGTCCAGCTGGGGCAAAACATGAAGTACTTGGGGCTCTGGCTGGACGAAACTTGGCGATTTCGCGATCACTTTGATCGTCTGGTGGAAAAGGTCGACAGGATAGCGGCGGCATTCAACCGTCTGCTGCCCAATCTCGGCGGGCCAGACGATCGAGTGAAAAAGCTGTATGCGGGCACGGTTAATTCGGCGGCCCTTTACGGGGCGCCGGTCTGGGCAGACGAGGCGGTGGCCACGAAGCGCATCCGGGATGTACTCCGGAGGGTGCAAAGGAGGGTGGCCATCCGCGTCGTCCGCGGTTACCGAACCGTGGCGCATGTGGCTGCCTCGGCCCTGGCAGGACTCCCTCCCATGGAGCTCGTGGCGTGCACCCACAAAATGTGTACGAAAGAGTAAAGGAGCTCCGTGGGATGGGTCATAACGTGACGGATAGGGGCATCGTCAGATCCCAAGCCCGGCGACGAATGATAGAAGAGTGGGGGGAGTATCTAGACAACATTCCCCCCACAAATTCGGGTAGAAGGGTCGTCGGGGCCGTGAGGCCTGTGCTCGGAGAGTGGGTAGACAGGTCTTACGACAGGATGTCGTTCCACCTTACACAGGTATTCGTTGGGCACGGTTGCTTCGGCGAGTACTTGTGTAAGATAGGGAAAGAGCGCACCACGCAGTGCCACCATTGCGATGAGGAGGAGGACACGGCGCAGCACACGCTGGAACATTGCCCAGCGTGGGCGGAAGAGCGCCGTATCCTCACCGATGTAGTTGGAGGAGATCTATCGCTCCCGGCCATTGCCGTTAAGATGGCCGGGAGCAAGGAAGCATGGGAGGCGATGGTCTCCTTCTGCGTCAGAGTCATGACGCAGAAGGAGACCGCTGAAAGAGAGCGGGAGAGACAGGGAAGACGCGCCCTCACCCCCGAATCTAGAGAAGAGAGGGATGACCCTTCCTGGTTGCCTGGGAGAGGGGGCCCTCGCCGAGGCGGAAACCGGGGAAGGGTCAGACCCCATAGATAGGGGGGAGAGGAGTGGTGGTCCGGGGAGACCTGGGCCACCGTTCCGCCCACCGGGGGGAATAAAGTAATTCGCCCCCCCCCCGGCCAGCGATGAAGAGGACGATGGTGACGGTGCTCCAAGGAGAGGCAGACAGAGGAGGCCCCGTCGTCGCCAACAACAGCAACAACAATGACTTTAAAGGGGGGAACTAAGGTTCCCCCCCAACGATGCCAAGGGAAGAAGCTGTCCTCGCGGGGCAGCTAAAATAAAAATAAAAAAAATAAATAAAATAAAAGGGAAGCTCATCCCCCCTCTAGCAGTGAGGGGGGAGTGGGACGGAGATCCATGCGGGAGACTTGGCTCTTCGTCCCGCCCACC
The DNA here is from genome assembly GCF_030444845.1 of Prenolepis imparis. Classification (NCBI taxonomy): domain Eukaryota; kingdom Metazoa; phylum Arthropoda; class Insecta; order Hymenoptera; family Formicidae; genus Prenolepis; species Prenolepis imparis. The sequence goes on from NW_028141164.1 coordinate 17,169,572, forward strand.
AGGGGAAGTCCAGCTTCCCTCCCGGGAGGGCGCGGCGTAGGAGTGTGGCCCCTCTGCGCCGTAAATCGAAGAACGGCCACCTCCCCCCACCACACACGGGGGAGGAACGCGGAGTCAACATTACAACCCCGCGGGAAGGACAGGCGGGAGGACCTCCGGAAGTTATGCAATCGCTCGTTCCCGGAGGTTCTCCAATCACCGCTAGGGCCCGGCCACCATGTGGGTTTTAGTGGGTAGGCCTCCCGTCCCAGCGGGAGGAGAGCCCCACATAACCCTTGCCTCCCTCCCCGGGGAGCAAGGGTACACTTAAGATGTTTCCCACATGTAAAAAAAAAAAAAGGGTTTTTGTGTCATCAGTCTCGTACTCTTTATCGGACACCGATGACGCACTTGGGTCTCGCCTCTTTTTCTCTTTGCCGCTTTTCGGGCTTTTCCTGAGACTCCATGGGGAGTTTAAGCTTCTACTGGGCCCTGCCTTATTGCGAGTTTCCCTTATTTCGTCCCAGCGTTGTTTATAGAGCTGAGACTTCCCGCTGAACTTACCTTGTTACAGGGATGCTAACATACTTGTTACCCAGCATGGCATTCCATACTGGATTAGTTTTTTCGATTTTCTCGAAATCCTGCTCGCTTGCCGATCTTCGTGTTCTGATCGGCGATCTCTCCCTGTTATCGCCATTTTCTGGCCCACTCCCCTTTTTGTTATCGTTCTTTGGATTTATTGTGCAACTCATTTTTTGATTGATCCCACTTTCCCGACGAGGCTCTGCCGACCGGCGTATCTCCCACCCAGCCGAAGATGCTCCGAAACGTGATCGGCCGCATCTCCGGCCGGGGCCCCCGGTACTCCGGAGGGGTCAGCATACACCCATGGGATGAATCCCGTAAGACTCCCTCCCAGGGTCCCAGCCCCTTACCTCTAGCTCAGGGGTCCCCCGCCTCCGACAGCAGAGGTACCTCGCCAGGCGGCGCCACCCGGGGGGCCCACGGACGGTTGGGACGGGGTCGCCGCTCCCCGGCCCCGCCTTGCCCGCCGTGGCGACCAGCCGCCTCCCTACGGTTATCAACTCCGGTCGGGGGCAACGCCTCTTACAGTCGGCCGGTTCGGAAAGGGAAACGGTCCCGACCGACTGGAAGTATCTATACATCCGCCGCCGGGCCCAGACCTCGAGATAATTTCGAGCGGCCTCGGCGGCCGGCCTCCGCTCACTGGGACGAAAGCCGAGGCTCTCCACCATTGAGTTTCGGCCGTAAACCTTCGCCGCCACCGACCCTGCCTCGGAATACGTCCGAACGACCCGGTGACGACTCGGAGCAGCGGGTCCGGAGGTTTCCGGACATCCAGATATCTCTGGGTGTATCACCCCCCTATCCGTCACGTCACTGTGGGACGCTGGCTCCTTTAAACCTCATGCCAAGCCGCGAGTGATGGGGGACGTTCCCGCCGCCCCGACCCCAGACATGAGGGGAGCCAGCACCCACATCCCCCCAGCGACGGAAGCCGCAAAGCAAGGTAAGTATGACTCCACCCCACCCTACGGCCCCCGCCGCTAATGGTAACTCCTCCCCATCGCAATTTCCCCAAAGATTCCCCAAGTTCGTCCCCACAAATCTGTGATGTAAAAGATGTACCCGTAAATCAGGTACGGACCGCTCTTAGCACCCTTCCCTCCAGCAGGAAGGGTGAGCCCCTCCACCACGGCAAGGTGGCGGTCTACGGAGGGGAAGTTAATCCGACCTAGTAACAGCTAATGGAATGCGCCTTTACTTGTGGTCCCCCCAAAAAAGGCGGATGCGGAAGGAAACCGAGAATTACGCATAGTTGTAGATTTCCGGAAACTTAATAATTTAACTATAGGCGATTCTTTTCCAATACCAAACATAACGGATATAATAGACCAACTGGGAAATGCAAAGTACTTCACCACCTTCGATCTAGCGTCGGGCTATCACCAGATACCCATGGCCGAGCCCGATAAATGCAAGACTGCATTTTCCACACCGTATGGACATTACGAGTTCAATCGAATGCCATTCGGGTTAAAGAACGCGCCAGCTTCATTCCAGCGGTTAATGAACTCCGTGCTGACTGGACTACAAGGGATCAAATGTCTCGTATACTTGGACGATATAGTAATATACGGTGCCAGCCTAGAGGACCACCACATGCGACTCGCCGAGGTTCTCTACAGATTACGCAAACACAACTTAAAACTCCAGCCAGACAAATGCGAGTTCCTTAGAAAGGAAGTGATATATTTAGGGCACATCGTTACAGAAAAAGAGATCATGCCTGATCCTTCCAAAATAAACGCCGTACAAAAATTCCCCACTCCCACCAAAGCTAAGGAAATCCAATCGTTCATAGGTTTAGCAGGTTATTATAGAAAATTTATAGAAAATTTCTCAAAAATTGCTAAACCGTTGACAAAATTAACAAAAAAGGAAGAAAAATTTGAGTGGAACGGCGAACAGCAAAACGCATTTGACACATTAAAAAATTAATTAACTACCGCACCCATACTAAAATATCCGGAATTCGACCAGGAATTCCTCGTAACAACGGATGCCTCAGATTACGCCATCGGAGCCATACTGTCGCAAGGCCCGGTAGGACAAGACCGCCCGATCGCTTACGCAAGAGAATTTTGTCGCGGGCGGAACATAACTATAATACTACTAAAAAGGAACTACTAGCCATAGTATGGGCAGTAAAACATTTCAGGCCTTATCTGTATGGTACGAAATTCAAAATTATCACCGATCACAAACCATTAGTATGGTTATTTAATGTAACGGATCCTGGATCGCGATTGATGCGTTGGCGATTAAAACTTGAAGAATACGATTACGAGATTGTACACAAGGCAGGCAAATAAAAACGCCGACGCACTCAGCCGACACGTAGGTGAAATTAATAAAATCGATGAAGAAGAAATTAATGACACAAAAACAGAGCGGAAATACACGGAAGAGGAGAAACGCCGCATACTATATGAGTATCACGACGCACCCTTAGGAGGACATCAAGGGACAGAACGCACCATTAACAGAATCCGGTTACTACACAACTGGAAAGGACTGACTAAGGACGTAGAAAATCATGTAGCAAAATGTGAACTCTGCCAAAAAAATAAACTTTCGCGAAAAAACACAGCACCGCTGGTAATAACAGACACCGCAAGCAAACCATTCGAAAAATGCGCTTTAGACATCGTAGGACCCCTAACGATCTCTGGTAATGGGAATAAATATGTACTTACCTTCCAAGATAATCTAACGAAATTTAGTAAAGCGATTCCGATAACTAACCAAGAAGCCGCAACAATTGCAAGGGAATTCGTAACAAAAATTATCTTCGAACATGGTATCCCAGAAAAAGGTCTTAACCGACCAGGGTACAAACTTCCTTAGCGAAATGTTCAAGGACGTAAATTACTAAAAATTGAGAAAATTCAGACAACTGCATACCATCCAGAAAGCAACGGAGCCTTGGAACGATCACACCGTACCTTAGCAGAATACCTTCGCCACTACATTAATGCTGAACAAACAGACTGGGATGAATGCGCGAACGATGAAGTACTACGCGTAAGAATTGAAAGAAAAATTACGCGCCGCCCAGCAAATCGCAAAGGAATACTTAAAAAACGAAAAGGTGAAAGCGAAGGATAACTATGACAAAAAGTCGAAGAATACCACGTTCAAAGTAGGAGAAAAAGTGCTATTACACAACGAAACCGTCCGCAGGGGCCGATCCAAAAAACTCGATGCATTATGGACTGGACCATACACAATCATTGACAAAATCCGATGTCAATTATAATATTAAAGTAGGACGAAAGATAATAAATACACATGCGAACCGTTTAAAAGCGTTCATAGAACATTAAGAAAGAAAAATTTCGGCACATCTATTTCCATTCCAGAGCGCTAATGGCATGGAAGATGCAGCCTACTACCGCAAGAAAAGACCTAGAAGAGGAATACAAAGTAGAACAATTTAATCGAGAGCCATGGATATACTTCGAAAAAATCGGCTATCTACATCAAGTAGAATCCAACTGGAAGTTAATAATTAATCTAATATAGACCTAGGAACCTTAATAATTAATCTAATATAGACCTTTTTTTTTGCGTTGTGGAAACCTCATGGTACCACTCACCCCCCGGGTAGGGGATGAGGGTTATGTTTGACTCCTTGTCCCCCATCGCCAATCCACGTATGGATCGGCGGTGGGGTCCAAGACCTACCGCACTAAAACCACAGCGGGTGCCTTCGCTGGCGCTTATGGGGATGGCAAGGAACTGCCGGAGCATTACTTCTTGCCATCCCCTGGCCCTACCTTCTAGTGGAGCATCCTCCCCGAAAGGAAGATACTCCCCCCGCGAATAAACTTGCGGTCCTTCCCGGTTGCGGCGCAGGGGGGCACCACCCCTACGCCCCGCCCTCCCAAAAGTTTGGGGGGCGGGGTAACGGCTCCAGTTTTCCCGCTCGAGCCGCCACCCCCCGCTGCCGGAGCGGGGCTCCCTCTCCCTCCCAAAAGGGACGGGAGATTCGGCCGGCGCTCCGGGAGCTCTTCTCCCGAGGGCTCCCCCCAGAAGGGGGGAACCCTCGCCGCAGGCAGTGTGGCGCTTTAAGGCAGAGGGCCGCCACTGCCGCGTCCTTTCCCGGGGGTGGGGCCACGTGCAATGGGACTCATAATGACTGAGTCGCTGTGACCCCCCCCGTGCCCCCGGGCCGCAGTTCCCTCCCTCAACGGAATTCGACCATCGGCCCGGGGGCATCGCCGAGACCCTCCCCTAGGGGAGGAACTCGGCAGGGGCAGGGACGGATGCCGCCCGACCCCCGGCCGCAGAGCTTGCGCCGTGCGGCCGCCAGCCGGGCGACACCCGCCCCCGCCCTCCTCCTAGGACTGCTCCGCCCTCACGAGCCACCCTCCTTATCTCCGGGCCAAGGTGGCACCGCGCCCCTCGCCCAGCTATTCCGCCCTTACGGGCTTCCTCCTCCATTCTTTTTGGGCGAGGGGGGCACAGCGCCCCTCGCCCAACGCTCCGTCTAATCATCCACTCCCTTCGGTAGGCGTTTCTCCTTCGGCGACGAGGGGGTCCGCCTCCACGTCCTTGCCTCGGCGGGCCGCCCCCGTCGCCGCCACCCCTGCCTCGGGCACCGTCTCTCTCTCGTGCCCTCTCGGCCCTTCCACGCCGGGGCACGCAGGTGGGGTCATCCTTCTCTTCGCGGGATTCGGGGGTAAGCCTACCCCGTCTCTCCCGTCTCTCCCGCTCCCTCTCTGCCTCCTCCTTCTGCGTCATAACTTTGAAGCAGAAGGAGGAGACCGCCTCCCACGCCTCCTCGCACCCGACCACCTTGGCCGCGGCCGCGACTGGGCACTGCATCCACAGGGTGCCCATGGCCCCCTTGCTGAAACGGATTTATCCCGATCTGATTTCGGAGGCCTGGCACCCTTCAACTTTCGCTACTTCGGCCTTAATCTCGTCCACGGTTGCGGACTCATCTAGCCCGTGGACCCTGATATCGCCCCTCTTACAAGGGCTACACCCGGACTCCTTCCTTTCCTTCCAGAGCCTCTTTGAGTTTCGCCGAAAAGACGTCTGCCTTCTGTCCCTTTCCTTCGCCGGGGATCTCGTATAGGATTGCCCCGGTGGCTGCTCGGCGGGCCTTGACCATCTTTGATGCCTAGCTCCTCCAGGTTCATTTTTTGGCGAGCCAAGGTGATGGTCTCGCCATATGTGCCTTCGGGGCAAGATACTGTCACCGCCGCCGTCCTTGGAATCCTCCCCGATCTCCTCCCAACAGCCTTGGGGGCGGCCTTTCCCTCGGCCTTCTCTTTGTTGAGAGGGGGAGACCTTTTTTGCCCCGCTACTGTTCGCGGAGGAGGGTTTAACGGGCGCTGCTGTTGATGCCCGGCTTTTCCTCGCCTCTCTCCTCCTGACAACCTTCACCCAGGTGGAATCCTGGGAATCCGAAGGTCGCGGGAGCTGGAGAGGATTGTTGGGGGAGGGATCCTTTATTTAGGCCTTAGCCTTTATTGGCTTGGGCCCATCCTTACTTGGGCCTCCCTGTGGGTTCCCATCCTTTTGGGAGTCGCCCTTTTTCTTATCCTTCTTCCCGGCGTTTACCTTGGCAGGGACCGGTCCCTTCGGGGGCACGGCGTACTGTCGGTTGGCGTCGGAGGGGACTGCTTTGCTCGGGGGAGGTCTCGTAGGGGGGCTCCCCTCTTAAGCTTCTCCCTCAGATCAAGCAGTCCCTGTATTCGCGAGGTGAGCTCATCATACGCGCTCATATCTTCTTGACCTATTCCGGGGGGATAGTCATCTAGCCTTTTCACGGCCCCCTTTACAGGGGGTCTGTTAACCGTTGGCGGTGCCGCGTGCGGTGTGGCTTCCATCACCGCGTCCATCTCCATCTCCGTCACTGGAAGGACCGGTGAGGGTTGAGGGATGTTTTCCCTTTCCCTGCTAGGATCTTTCTCACCGTGTGCTACCCTTGGAGGCGTCACTTGGGGTTTCTTCCCCTTCGTTTTTCCTCTTTCTTCCCTGAAACGCTTCATCTCATTTTTCAGGGTGAGCATTTCAGCCCTGAGGTCCTTATTCTGGCGTTGAAGCGCCTCCAACTGGTTCTCCCCTTCTCGGCTGCTAGTAATTGTGGCCGTCGTAGCCGATGCGGCCAGAGCGGCTATCGCGGCCTGAAGGTAGCAGGCCGCGTCCGCCATATCTTTTTGTACCGTCCCTTTCAAGTTTTTGCTCATTACCGCGCATTTCTTTAGCACGGTAATGCTCTCCAACCCTTTGGCGGCAACATCAAGTGTCGGCACTTGCAAGACCTCGTCGACAAATTCGGCTGCCTTCTGCTCGAGCCTGTCCCACGCCTTGCAGTTGCTTATTGGCGTGGTCAGGTCGTGCATCTCTGCCTCTTCTCTGCGTTTTTTTTCGGCGCCTTCCTTAGCCTGTAAAGCTTTTTTCTTCTCAAATTCCCCGGTGGTGACGGGGCGCCCACTCTTCTTCCTCTTCAGGCCCGTGATCAATTCGGGGAAGTCCGTAACATCAACCTCCTCATCGGTTGATATCTCCATTCTATCCCCGTCATTCCCTGCCGCCTCGTTCCCGTTTGCATCTGGTAACTGCCCTTGTTGCGCTTTTTCGCGCTGGGCAAGCGGTTCGTCGTTGCCATCCTTGGCAAGTAATCAGCAAATGTGACTGTTTGACTATGCGGTGTTGCCAGGTCCTCTTCCTGCATTCTGGAAGGGCCAGCTACCGCATCCACATCCTCACGCCTCAAGCATACTGAGACCTTTCGCATCTCAGTAATCCGCGGCTTGCTAGATTTGGGACCTGGTTTGGTCCTCACCCAAACTGCCATCCCACCTCCCTCCTTCGTCGTGATGTTTTTAAGGATCTGCATTTTGGTTTTACCCACACCCTGCGGAGGCTCGACCGGCCGGCGTATCTCCCACCGGCCAGGGGACGACCCGAAACATGACCGGGATCGCCCCCCCCAAGCCGGTGCCACGGGGACTCCCGGGGGACCGACTTATGTCGCGGTCCGGGGGGGATACCGCACCCCCGGCACAGGACTCCCTTACTACCCCATGAGGGGTTTGACTCCCCCAAAGGGTTTCAGGGGTCCCCCGCCTCCGACAACGGGGGCACCTCCGCAGGTGACGCCACTCGGGGGGCCCCACGGACGCTTTGGACAGAGTCGCCGCTCCCCGGCCCTGCCCTACACGCCGTGGCGACCAGCCGTCCCCCCGCCGGTTAATCACTGCCGGCGAAAAAGACACACCTTCTCCTGACCGGCCGGTTCGGAAGGGGAAACGGTCCCGACCGGTCAGGAGTACCTACTCTCGCCGCTGGGCCCCGCCTCGGAAACCGAGCGGCCGACCCGCGTGGCACCTTCCGGGCGATGCCCTTTGGGTAACCCCTCCGGGCAAAGCCCCTCGGTTAACCACGCGTGGCCTTCTGTGCCGTCCCAGCCCTACCTCGGAATACGTCCGAGCGGCCCGGGGCTCCTCTCTGGTCGCCGGACCCCGCCTCGGAAACGTCCGAGCGGCCCCGACGACAGACCCGCATGGCACCCTTTTTTTTTTTAATTCGCTGGGGAAACCTTGGGTAACCCTAGGTACCCATGCCTCCGGGATGAGAACATGGGTTATGTGGGACTCATTCTGCTTATCCCAGGGAGAACCGAAGTTTTCCCCGTGATAAGCCACAGAATGTTACCGCACTAAAACCCCAGCGGGTGTCCTTCTCGGGCGTTGGTTGGGGGGCGCCCGGGATGCTGGTATCCCATGCCGTCCGGACGCCTCCCCGCCCAGCCTTCTCCGGGGAGATGCCTTAACCTTGCGGCCAAGACATCTCCCCGTCCGTCATCGTGCGGATACCACCCGGTTGTGACGCGGAGCGGACACCGGCTCCACGTCACGCCCTCCCATTGGTGTTGGGAGACGGGGTCGGGGCTCGCGTGTTCCCGCTCGAGCCCCGGCCCCCCGCCCTTCGGCCGCGGCCCCCTCCGCCCCCCACAAAGGGCAGCGGATCCGACCGTCAGCCGGAGGGCCCTCCTCGAGGTTCGGGCGGCTCCCCAGGACTTACGCCGTGGGAATCCGCCCTTATCCCTCCCTCGAGGTCTCCGGGAGCAGAGCGCCAGACTTAAACGTCCAGCACTCCCCCCGGTGACCTCATCCCACCCCAGTATTATCTAGGGCGGGACGGGGCCCGACCCTCCCCCGGCCCCCACCACAGTGACCTCTTCGCCTGGGCAGCCAGGAGGGGTCGTCCCTCTCCTCCCGGGATTCAGAGGAGAGAACCAGTCTCCCCCTTCTACGGCTCTTTTCCCTCTCCCTTTCCGTCTCCTCCTTCTGCGACATGACTTTTTCGCAGAAGGAGGAGACCGCCTTCCACTTTTCTTCTTCTCCCAACATTTCACCCACTAGGGTGGGGAGGGACAGGTCCCTGCCCACCACCGCCGTTAATTCTGCTCTCTCCCCCGCCCATTCTGGGCATTCCTCCAGGGTGTGCTGGGCCGTATTGCAGTCATTATCGCAGAACCAGCACCCTGGACTTCTCTTTCCCGATGCGACCCAGGTATTCCCCGAAACAGTCATGTCCGGTGAATACCTGGGTCATCCTGTAGGACACCCCTCCTCTGGATCTGTTCAGCCAGTGGACGAGATGAGGTCTAATAGCCTCGACGGTCCTCTGGCCAGGCAAGCTGGGATCCTCCAGCATGCCTCGCCATCTGTCTATGAGGACTCGTCTGGCTTGTCCCCTCACTGTACGTCTGATACCGTCGGTGACGAGAACTCCTGCCCGCTGTAGCTCCTTTATCCTGGAGTATACCTCTGAGTACATGCGGGCCAGGAGCTCCGCAGGGGGCACTCCGGAGAGCACCCCCACTGCCGTCCAGCTCACTGTCCGGTACCCCCGGCATATGCGGTTGGCCGCCCGGCGCTGCAATTGCCTTAAGGCGTCACGCAGGCGCCGAGTGGCCCCCACCTTTTCCGCCCAAACGGGGGCACCGTACATGAGCATGGCGTGCACGGTACCAGCGTACAGTCGGCGAACATTTTCTGCCGGTCCCCCAAGGTTTGGTAGTAGGCGGCCCAAGGCCATGGCCGCCCTTTCTACCCTGGGGGAGATTCGTCTGAAATGCTCGCCGAACGTCCACCAACTGTCCAGGTGGAGGCCCAAGTATTTAATGTGGGCCCCCACCTCGATCGGGGTGTCCATTACCCTTATTCGGGCTCTTGGTGGCGCCCCATGTTTTCTGTTGTGGAAAAACCGTTGTGGCTGCCTCTGTTTTATGGGGCGCCACCTTGAGCCCTACCGTCCTTATGGTGTTTATCACCCTTCCCGTGGTCAAGTTGGCCCTTACTATTGCTTCCCCCCAGTTTCTCCCTCCGGCTAGGATCAAAGTGTCGTCTGCATAGATGACAACATGACAGCCGGAGGGGTTGCATGGCACCCTCCGGGCAATGCCCCTTGGATAACCCCTCCGGGCAAAGCCCCTCGGGTAACCATGCAGGCCTCCTCCGCCGCTCCCGGCCCGAGCTCGGAATAATTCCGAGTGGCCCGGGTGCGGCCAACCCCAGGGACGCTGGGACGAGGGCGAACCCTCCAACCAGCACCCTGAGGCTCCTACTCGCCACCGGGCCCCGCCTCGGAATCGTCCGAGCGGTCCCGGTGACTGACCGCCGTGACTCCCTCCGGGCAATGCCCCTCGGGTAAACCCTCCGAGCAAAGCCCCTCGGGTAGTCACGGCAGATCACCCACCGCGGCCCCCGCCGCACAAAACCCCACCCCGAGACCCCGGGGGGACACCCCCGGAAATAAACCTCGAAAATACCCCCCCAGAGACACAGGACAGAACCCCGGCGGCCGAGGCCGCAGACTGCATGGCGGGAAGATAAGCGCCGAAGCGCCGTGCAATGTCCTCTCCTAGTGGTGCCATGCCACCGGGCATTTGAATTCCGGGTCGCCATCCCTTACCACATCCGAGCCGAGGCTCTAACGGGGAAGTGGGCCCCGTCCCCCAGGACTATGAGAAGACTCCCACAGTCCAGGAGGAACCCCCAGAAACCAGGGGAAGCCCCCGGAAACTGAGGGCAGGTGTGCCTCAAGCTATGAGGTACTGTCCACTCTTAGCACCCCTCGCAAGACTATCCCCTTGCGAAGGGTGAGCCTCCCCACGCCAAGGTGGTGGACAACGGGGGGAATCTAATATAGACCTAGGAACCTTAAATAAAAGATTCCACGATTTACAAAATTATATTGATCACGGACACCTCCTACACAAGTAGTGATATAAGGCCGGTTCTAAGCCAGGAGAGAGAGAGAGAGAGAGAGAGAGAGAGAGAGAGAGAGAGAGAGAGAGAGAGAGAGAGAGAGAGAGAGAGAGAAGTACTCTGCGTTGATACCACTGCT